>NW_015635021.1:654364-676545 GCF_001515625.1 Sinocyclocheilus rhinocerous
TCTTTTGTTGCTTGATTAACATCAATGACTCTGACAATTGCAACTAAATTAGGCTGCTGTCCCTTTAAAACCGAATGCGCAGCTGCAATGGATGCAATGTACTGATACACGTTCTCTCTTCTGTTTACGTTCACTTAAGGTGTAATCAACTGTGTTTACGTGAATACTCATCAAAACGGACAATTCGACATCATTTTGTGTGTAATTCTCCGTTCATGCGACGCGAAAGAGTAGGCCTACTCACACGCCGTGAGACGTGCTTTCTGTGTGTCTATGCTTTAGTGTCTGCGCTCAGAAAACCGGACCGAATTGAGTTCCAGATTGGCCAGCCGATTGGCCAGCTGAGAAGCAGGACGCTCGTCCCAAAAGTAAATTAGACAAGCGTTTCCTGAGAGCCAGATCACAGCCTTCACGACGGGCCTTCCGTTTTTCCCTGATCTCCATGCCGAGGTGTCGAGATTGTGGGAGAAACCTCTATTCATCCCGTATCTACAGCCCCACAGTCTTGAAATATTCTAACATTGTGGTGCTGAATGAGAAGGCATATAGGGCGATGCCAGCATCATCCCTGAAGGCCGCAAAACGTCCCACCAGGCCCGTGAGGCTGTCATCTAGTCTGGTTGGGAAAGCTTATACGGCGGCAGGTCAGGCTGGCGCATGTTTGCACACCTTGGCAGTGTTACAAGCATACCAGGCTGACCTGCTCAGGGACCTGGATGACGGGGGGAGGAGGAATCCGACGTGGTAGCCGAACTGCGTCGGGCCACAGATTTGTCCCTCCGGGCCACCAAAGAAATGGCCAGAGCCATCGGCCGTTCAATGGCAGCAATGATGGCCACGGAGTGGCATCTGTGGTTGAATCTGTCCGATATGCAAGATAAGGACAGATTCTTCCTCCTAGACGCCCCGCTCTCGCCCTCTGGCCTCTTCGGCGATACAGTCAACACTGTCGTCGAGAGGTTTCAGGAGGCGAGGAAGCAAGCGGCGGCGTTCCAACGTTTCCTCCCTCATCGTTCCCAGGCCCATGGGGCTGCTGAGCAGGAGCAACCCCAGCCGTCAGGCTCCTCATACCGCCAGTTTCAAAAGCAGAGCGTTGCAACCCACACCCCTCCACAGAAAGGGGGTCGGGGCGGCGCTCTCAGTCGGGGTCTTCTAGACCGAAAACGGATCTGCAAACCGTTATTTTGTCAAAGAGGACCTCGACTAAGCGGTCCTGACGCCACCATCGTCAGGTCCCTGAGGGCAGCCCCACCTGGGGAGGAAAGGATAACACCTCAGTATATGGTTCCCGATCCTCCTCAGTGCCCTCACGGAGATCTACTGATACCCCTGCCACCCTAGGTGCTTCAGGGCTCAGTGAGCTCCGACGAGCAAATTTCCCAGCTGCCGCCCGGCGACGGTACAGCACAGGAAAGCTCGTCCCCTCAAGTGAGGGTGCTACAGCAGTCAGGTCGGTCGTTCCCTGCCTGTCATCCGCTTCAGGGCACCGAACTGGCTCCTCTAATAACACCAGAGGCCAGCCTCGAGAGCTGGAGATGCTGGCCGTGTTTCGAACTCTGAGACACTTCCTTCCAGACCTGTGGGGACATCATGTGCTTGTCCGCACAGACAACACATCGGTAGTCTCCTACATCAATCGGCAGGGGGGTCTGCGTTCGCGCCCCTTGTACAACCTGGCGCGCCAGATCTTTCTGTGGGCTCACAGTGAGCTCCTCTCACTAAGAGCAGTCTACATCCCTGGGTATCTCAAACAGGGGGCAGACATCCTGTCAAGGCAGGGGCTGAGGCCTGGGGATGGAGACTCCACCCCGAGGAGGTGGAGCTCCTTTGGAAGGAGTTTGGCCAGGCGGAAGTGGATCTATTTGCGTCGCAGGAAATGACACACTGTCCGCTCTGGTTCTCCCTCACGCATCCAGCTCCACTTGGGCTGGATGCCATGGTGCAGACGTGGCCGAGGCTTCATCTGTACACTTTTCCCCCGATCGTTCTGCTCCCGGGATTTCTGAAGAGAGTACGCCGGGATGGGGTCCATCTGCTGCTAGTAGCCCCATTCTGGCCGGCCCGAGTATGGTTCTCGGACCTGGTGTCCCTCCTCGACGGCTCTCCGCTGGAGATTCCGATCAGGCTCTCTCAGGTGGGGGGCACCATCCTTCATCCCCGCCCCGAGTTATTGAAGCTGTGGGCGTGGCACTTGAGGGGGCACGACTCCTAGCATCCGGTCCCCACCACTTTTTGCAACATCTCGCGGCATGCACGGATGTACCTAAAGAAACATCTCCATTTGATAACAAATTCGTTGGTCTGTGTTAAATAACACATGTGTTATGGTGAGCGGTCGTTGCTGCTGTTATCAGTTCTCTCTTGGCACTGGTGCACAATGCGCAGTCTTCACAAAAGATGATCGTACGCTTTGTTCTGGTAAAAGCACAAAACAAAATGCACACAAACATGTCCTTGCTCTTGATATACAATCACTGATGAACACCTTTGGTTTTAATGGGAAAGAAAACTACACGAGGGTGGATTAGGACCCAGAACTTCGGAAATGCGTGACAAAAGTTCTACCACTAGACCACACAACCAATTTACGCAAATGTATCTATTTATTAAGTACTGTGAAGAATCTCGGTACTAATTGTATTTTATTATTAATAAGTTTATTATTAATTTATATTAATACAGTCGCTTGCAATGTGGGCAGGGCCCGCGTGCGCTGCGGGCCCCCCCCCCGCGGCACGGGCCCCAGTGCGGCTGCACTGCCTGCACTGTCTGTAGTTATGCCACTGCCTCACAGTTAGCTGAGCAATACAGTTAATAAACACAATGTGAGAGCACGCTTCAGAGCACGTTGGAACAATCCTAACAGCATGACTTCTTCTTCTTCTTTGAAAACGTGACTTTACATCGGATGCTCGCTAGCGCCAACAACAGGCTTTGGTGACACCACAGGCAACTACAGACATACAGGCTTTGGTGATGTGATCCTGAAAGAATATAATAAAAATGCATTATATGTAATGAAAATTCTTTTTATTAGTAGTAGTAGCTACTTCTAATAAAAAATACATATTTGTCACAGATTGTATTGAAAGGCAGTGAGGAAGCAGGATTCAGATGCAGCAGTACCTACTATTTTTATTAAGAAGATGACTGAACTCAGGGAAATGTAGGACAACAAACCATTCACATAAAAACGAATTCGGACAACCAAATACTAAAACTCTACTACTCTATATTGTAGGACTATAATAGACCAAAGGAGAAAGGAACAAAATACAACAGAATGCAATAATATAAAAAAAGAATCACTAAGCAAACAAACACAAAACTAAATGTGACATTATATAAATACATTATTACATATTATAATAATATGTAGAAACAACATTATAAATCTGTGAAGATTCATGTAAATTATATGTTGTTTTACAATTTCTGATCCTTTCTGGTGTGCAAATTTGTGATTCTTTTTTTTTTTGTTTGTTATGCACCGTTACATTTTGGAAATAAAAAAGGATCACATCACGGTCTGTAGTTGCCTGTGTGTCACCAAAGCCTGTAGTTGGCGCTAGCGAGCATCCGATGTAAAGTCACGTTTTCAAAGAAGAAGAAGAAGTCACGCTGTTAGGATTGTTCCAACGTGCTCTGAAGCAAAATTATAATCTCACATAGTGTTTATTAACTTTACTGCTCAGCTAACTCTGAGGTGACACTGCAGAGTATATTGTTCAAGTGTTTATATGTGTAATCGCTTTGTTAGTTGAATTAATTCATTACCATACAAATAAATAACTTCTCTGAGGCTCCGGCAGATGGTTCGCTCGCGCACAGGTAACGTGACTGCAAGTGTGGATGAACAATGCTTTCAGTCATTGAATTAATTATTTACTCAAAACTGTTCAATTAGATAAAATATAAACATGTATATGTATATTTTTGGTGCTTAGTTATAATTTGATGGACTATATTGTGTTTCTGAATTGTTTAATTGTTTAATTTACTTGTATAAGCCACTTTCCATGTGCAGTTATGCTCAGTAATGTTGTTTAAGTAGTTTTGTTTACTGGTATAGTGCATCAATAATAAAATACATTTAACAGAGAAAAAAACTTTCTGTGTGTGCATTAATAATTAATAAATGATTAGTGTGTCCACTTTACTTTAAAGTTCACTTTCACAGGTTAATGATGTTCATAACTTATTAATAAATGGTTCACCGGTGTTCACTTTTAAGGTTCGCTTTCACAGGTTACTAACGTTTGTAACTTATTAATAAATGGTTCACAGGTATTCACTTTACATTACGGTTCACTTTCACAGGTTACTAACGTTTATAACTCATTAATAAATTGTTCACAGGTGATCACTTTACATTAAGGTTCACCTTTAGATGTTATTAACGTTTATAACTCATTAATAACCGGTTCACAGATGTTCACTTTACATTAAGGTTCACTTTCACAAGTTATTAATGTTTATAAATCATTAATAAATGGCTCATTACATTAAGGTTCACAGGTAATACTGAAATTACAATTTTCAATATTAATTCTCATCAAGTCATGGGTGTGCTTTTATTATTTTTTCCCCAAAATAAAAATCAAGATTTAATAATTTCATCTTGATAAAAATATATATTGGTTTCTAATCATTGCTGTGGATAGGCATCATGAACTTTTGCAGAGAATCATGGGTAAGGTACAGAGTAGATTATGGTAAGAAACATTGTAAAAAAAGTGACACGAGTCATGAGATATAAATGAGGAAACCATAAATGCAACACCCTTCAGTCTTGCTATAATACATTTTTGCTGCATCATGAAATAAATCAGGAATCTGGTTTTGAGGGAAATAAGTATTTATAAATATATTTGTTAAGCAATTATAACATATGAGTTAAAAATGGCTCACCATTTGGTAGGTATTGCATTAAAATCACCCTTTTACTCATGCATTTATAACTGCTTATCAATGATTTATAATGCATTTGTAAGTGAGTTATTAGTCATTTATTAACACCTTTATAAACCCTTTATAAAGGGAACCTTAATGTAAAGTGTTACCCAGTAAAGAATCACAGTATCACAGGAATAAATTATATTTTAAAATGTTCAAATATAAAACAGTTCTTTCAAACTGTAATAATATTTCAGAATACTGTTTTTAATGTATTTGATTAGATAAATGTAGCATAAGAGACTTATTTCAAAAGCATTAAAAAACTTAATTATTCCAAACGTTTGATCGGTACTGTATATTAAATTCCAATTTATATTGTGCATAGAAAAATATGAGAAGGGGAGAGGGCAACAAGGGATGCAACATACAGCTTAAATGTTTTGCAGTCTATTAGCAAACAGATAAAATTGGTAAAATATTTGTTTTATTGTAACCTCTGTATACTGAGGAATTCATCTGTTGTGTCTTAAGATTGAATCAAAGTAGAGTCATAGCTGAATTAAATGAGATGTGAAACAAGTCACATGACAGGGCATGAATCATCCAGATTGGTTGCTGTTGCTTAGCGGCAGCCAAGTTGATTTGTGATCAAAATTTCACACAGAGACACAAATAACCTGAGATCTTGACAGGTGAGTATGAGTATACTGGCAGATTAGTTTAGATACAGATTTATTGTGTGACAATTTCAGTTCACATAGGGTGGCCTCCAGAAATGTGTAGGTATATTCTGTTTTTCAGCTGCTATAATACACAATGCTAACCATGTTTAACAGCAAGGGTTGTGATTTTCTCAGCAGATCTGCAATAAATAAATAAATGCATTTACTTGTAGTAGATTGATTATTTCTTTTAATAACGTCCAAAATTATTAAATGGTTATGGGGTGTGGGCCATTGAGAATTATTGCAAACTTGTTCATTCTGAAATATAATTGATATGAGGAGGTAGATCACATATACATGTGCATGAATCAACATGGGAGTGAAACCCCAGAGCTATAAATGACTTAAATTATATGGATTCGGTCAGATTTATGGAAAATAAGTCTTTTTTCAAATGTGTTTTACTTCATGCCGTTATTTTATATTACTGCATAAAAGCCTGTAATGAAAAGGCTGTGTTGATAAATAGGTTTACAGTGAAAAGTAAAAAATAGGCTCATGGCGAAACCGCAATGCTTAAGTGTGTGAATTCTGTAAGCTATTAATATTTAAATATTAAAAGAAATTAATATGCACTGCTTATATTAATTTTGCAAGCGGTGTGAAACAGGCCCAAGGGATTGTTTTCTATGCAATCTGTAAATTGTAAATAAAAAGAAAATGTTTTTTTGTTATCTACAATAAAGTGTAAGTGTTTTACTGGCATTTAACTAATCAACTGATTTGCATTTAAATGCAGCTACATATGGAGTAAATTGTACAGCTAACACAACTACAATACTACAATACCTTGTGGAGCCTGTCTGAATGTGTTGTGTGCATGCATGACATATTGTGCCCACATTTTGGCTTGAGCCTGTGAAAAATATATAGTCAGTTCTCTCTGCATGACAGATTGACAATGCCGGTGATTGCCAATACGCGCGGTGCAGTTTCATATGATTTTTTATTTCTTGTTTCTCTTTTTGTCCTGCATTCTTCCTTCTTCTGTGGTTCTCCATCCTTTCAAAGGACGGCAATTCACCCACACACACCATCAACCAAGTGAATGACTATCTGAACTCGGCTTGGTTTCATCACTCTCTGTGGTGAAGATGGATAGCATCTGTAGAGATGAAGAGTGGGAGAGAAAGTATGGGTGAGAGCCAGTTTACGGTGAGGTCAAGCACAGACCAAAACTGATATGTAAAAGTTTGCATGTCAAACACAGGTGTTCAGTTAATTACACCATTCACTATAGACTATATTAATTATATTATATTATATATTAAATTACAGAATATTAATTTATACTACAGTATATTATATTATATTATATTATAGCAACATATATTATTTGAATATAACTATTATTTTTTTAAACATATATGTTTGAAATCAATGCTCTCCTTCTACTGTTATAACTCGTGTATTTTCTAGAATTAAGTTTCCCAATTACGACTTTGCTTGGTCATTCATGTGCTCAGAACTTGTAATGATATTTCTGACTTAAGGGCCAGGATACCTGAGTGAAATGTCTTCTCAAACAAGAAGAATAATGTAGGACCGGACTTCCATTTGGAATGGATTGGATCGTTGAGTTGATGTCTTCTGCTATTTGCTGTGATCGCTTCATGTGAGTTGAAATGGTTTCTGGAGGAGAAGGATTGATACTAGTCTGGCTACTGCACAACCTTACTGCCCAGCATTCATGTTGGTATACACATCATCAGAGAAGAGATGTGGTTGCGAGGGGGCACACACATTAATGCTTTTGATTAAGGGACACTTGTTTTCTTAAAAATAATGATGTGCTTGGATAAACCATTTATAATAAACATTCAACATTCAATAAAAAAAATGTCAAATTTGATGTCATAAGCATATATAATCCGATATATTTGTGTCAAAAGCATGCCAAATTTTGGATGAACTACAAAAGGAGAATTAATATTAGGCCTATAATTTTGGCAAAATTAAAAATTGTTTTGAAGTCTATTAAACTGGAAGGACAATAGTAAAATGGAAATCAGATTTAAATTCTGATTTCTTTCAAATCATTTTGAATGTTAATTGAAATAATTCTTTACATATGTATCTGAGTGATCAGATCACTAACCATTTCCTACCCATGTTTACCTGTATTTAGCGCTTTCCACTTGTGATTGGCTCATCTGAGGAATGTTAATACCAGGTGTAAAAACAGTCGAAGTGACATCATCTGTCTGCTTACCACATGCACACACTTTTTCATCAGCGACAGGCACGTGCACACATAGACATCAAAGGGGGCTTGAGCACCTTCCCTTTCTTTCTGGGGAGTTTTTTTTTTAAATAAATGAATATATGTATATATGTGTGCGTGTGTTGGTTTCTGTTTGCACACAGCTTTCCCTGTCAAACAAATAAAAAATCAAAATATCAGGTCAGGTCAGGAAATGCCTTTCTCCCTCCTCGTCTCTGCAGCACAGCAGTGTAGCACACACTTGATCGGCACATCACAGTCACTAACAGGCAGATAGTCACAGAAGTGAAGCCCTCCCTCCCTTTCCACTTGTGTTTGTCTTGGTGTGGAGGTGAGTGGTGATGAACAAAAGACTAAGCTACCTGTGCCTCGAATTTACAGCTAATTATCCAAAAGACAAATATAGTGAATTTGTCTCGCTAACATCCATGACTCATGAGAGCTACCATGTAAGTTAGCTAAAGTTTAGCTAAGGCAATAGGAAGTCTAGTAGGTTAGACAAGTGCGCGTTCTTTCACTGCATGATTCAGTTTATTAAAATGCATTTAGAATGATCACAAAATTCAATATATTGGGGAAGAAATATATATATATATATATATTTATATAATTCCATATAGTAAATCAGTAGCCTATCACGTGAAGACTGACGCTTTTTTCCATCAAAAAGCAGCATGATTACAAATGTGATAATGATTTTATACAGCAGTTCAGTAAACAAGACACTTATGTTTTAGACACAATATTGACTGTTTTTGCTCTATTTCGCCAACAAATATAATTCCAATTTGCCTCTCTGAACAGCATGACACTGTTTTGTTCCTGAATGAATCAACCGTTAAAATGATTTGGTTCAGTCACAATGACTGACTTATTAACAGTGACTTGCTGCCACCTACTGGCAGTTTTAATTCCACATTTAAAGTATCTTTTCTTTTTTTTTTTTTTATTATTTCAAATTTCAGTATTCAACGTTTTATGTTTAAAACATCAAAACAGTATTAATGCATTTGTAACTGCAGGTTAAATGCATTCATATCCTGCATTAAACAGTGTGTAAATGCATCTAAATGCCACTTCTAATGCAGCTTCTGTCTTTTCTCTGCATTGCAAAGATTAATTTTGTCAATACTGATTTCATTTGCTTGGTAATAGCCCAAATGATTATTATTCTAATTGACTGATTCAATTTAAGGTAAAAAGGGTAAAAAATCAATGTAAACTTATTGGAAAAGATTAATTTCTATCACTGCTGTGAACTGATCACCACACAGAATATGCAGAATATCAAAAACTTTAGGAGTCAGCTGTTCACGGTAGTCCTTAAGATATCAGCACAGTCAACATATAATACAATTTGCATTCAGCACAAGCAAAATATCGTCTAATTATCATTATCGATAAAATCCCAGAAAATATTGAGATATATATTTTTGTTACTATTGCACACCCCTAATATATTTAACATTTTGTTTAGAAAAAATTAAAATAAATATGAGAAGTGCCCTTTTTTCCAGTTGTGCTCCTGCCCCTCAAAATGTCTGTGCACGTCCCTGATCAGCAATATTTTTTGCAAACACTATCTCTCTGCCGAGATATGCGGGACAATTCTGATAGACGCTTATGAATATGCAACAAGAGAGAACTCAGGAGAGATGGCCCCTCAACTTCGAACCGGGCTCCCATTTGCATCCTACTAAACAAATATTTGCATATTCATAAATATTTCAGCACTGACCTAAAACTAGATGTTGCATTTTGGAGCGATTCTAAGAAGACCTATTATACCAAACAGATGCGTGAGCAGCAACATTGGAGAAATTAATTATTGAATCAGCTGCACTCTTTACCAGACTGAACCCCAGGCACTTCAGAATATAAAAAAAATGGTGTTTGGCCATCATGAATAACCACATGAGGACAGCTGGCCATCTATCACCCTTGAAATCAAATCACTGTGGCTGGAAACACTCTGCAAGCGGCATATAGATTAGGATTAGGAAGTCCCGGTGTGAGGCAGATATTAATCTCTGCTGCAATGAAAGTGTCTTGTTAATCACTTACTGATGCCAGAGATAAAATGACCTAATATGGAAATATGACAGCTCAAGCAACATGATAATGTGGGGAAAATGTGGTGGAATTATGAAATGTGTAATGTCCATCCTGTATGTTTTTATTTCTATTAGGCTCCGGTCTTTCTGTCGCAAGCTTTGAGGTCATCAGGGTCAATCTGATATCCTAGATGGCACACGTGCATTACTGTATCACAGGGCAGTGCAACCGGTTTCAGTTTTGACCTGCCCTTGACTGTATTCCAGAGGTAAATCTGCAGCATTCCCTAGCTGCAGGTGTTCAGGGTAGATTTCGGAGTGCTAACTCTCTATGAATGAAAATTATGCAGGTAGGGCTTTCCCTCCTGCTATTTTAAACAGAATCTACATCTACCTCTTGAGTATTGCCCTTTTTGCTTAACATGATTTATTGTCAGTCTGTGCATCAAATAAAGAGGTCACGGAATAAAAAACAGACAAAGATCTGTTTTTCTGATCTGATTTTTTAATCTCATTAGCACAAGTTTTCTCTGAAACTGGTTTTACCCAACCAGATTCACCCGTTGACTTTGAGGATGGAGACTGCAAGTCAGCAGATTTTGCCCCAAGCTTTATGGCAGATGAAAGCAGAGCTCTGATGCAAGAGGACAGCAGGACCTCTGATATCTGCTTTTCACTTAAACTCACCAGACTTTGCCCCTGACAAAAAAGAGACTGGTTTTAAAACATCATATGCTTAACATAATGTTTTAATATTCTCCACTTGTGACAGAAGAACTGACACAGAGCAAGCATTAAGCAAAGCATTGTAGTTCCAGCTTTGTGCTTTTGTGTATTCATTTGCATATGAGGAAACCCTAGGGGTGGCTACAGGGTCCCCAGACAATTTGTAGTGCACTGAGATTTGATCATCTACATTAGACAATTATTTAATCTGCCATTATGCTCCATTACCAATGATTTAGATGTAGGCGAGCCTGTGACTCATCTGGCAAATCTCTCTCACACACACACTTCTTCAAGTCTGGCTGGCATGGTTGTGTTGCTCCCACAGAACATAATTTTACTCCACTGGACCTGTTCTGCTTCAATGGGCTCTTTACATACACCACAGACTTTGGCTGAATAAAATCTTATAATTATTGGGCCAATTAATTTTTTCTAGTCATTCAAATCTAATTCCTTTTTTCTGGTCTCTTTCTGTCTTTCTCCTTACAGTCAAAAACCTACGCTGCTGTTGAAAAGCCTATTATGCTCATCAAGGCTGCATTTATTTGCATTATTATAAAATACAGTAAAAAGAGTAATATTGTGAAATATTATTACAATTTAAAATAACCGTTTTCTATTTTGATATATTTTAAAATGCAATTTATTCCTCTAATGGCAAGCTTATTTTTTTAGCAGCCACATACTGGAATAAGTCTAGACTATATACAAATATCCAGTCTTCATGATCCTTCTGATATGCTGATATGGTGCTCAAGAAACATTTCTTATTATTATCAATATTTGAAAACTGATTTTTTATTTTTATTTTGTGATGAATAGAAAATTCAATAGAACAGCATATAGTTGAAATTGAAATGTATTACAACATAATAAATATCTTTACTGTCACTTTTGATCAATTTAATGCATCCTTGCTCAGTAAAAGTATTATTAATTAATTAAAACACAAGCATCCTGTTGTACTTAAAGGGATAATTCACCCAGAAATTCTGTCACCCATTGTTGTTCAAAACCTTTTTGACATTTCTGGTTGAACTATCTACTAGTCTGTGCTGTTAAACAGTATGTGTTGTTTTGGTATAATCATGTTGACAGTTAACTTACTCATCAAGATTCTGTTAAAACTGTGGCTCTGCCATGACTGTAGTTGAAAAACTGACTGTAGAAGAAAAGTAGTTCAAGCTAATTGCTGCTGAAGTGTCTCTTTTGGCAAAGCTGAGAATGCAACTCATTGCGTTGCTTATGAACTCTGTTCTGATAAGTGTTGGAAAACAACAGCAAATGTAATCATGCTTGTGTAGCTAGACAACAGTATGTTTGACTTTGAAACCACATAATTATCTGCATGGCTCATCACAGAAATCATGACTTACTGGTTAGTGCTGCATATTTCCCCACTCTGTACACACAACCTTTACTTCATTTGTAAATTCACTAAACCATAAATCAAAAAAGCATTTCTGAAAGAATATATGACCCTTTCCACAAACGGTAGAAAATAGGCCCAGAAAAACATTTTTCATCAAATGATCAGTGAATGAAGCTGCTCAGCCTTTAGAAAATGTTGATTGTCGGCATCAAGAGAGGTCAAACCTAACATAATAAGAGTTTTTTTTTAAATTCTATATGAGGTTTACATTTTTGCAACTGTTACAAAATTGTGATATTTCCAAATATCCTAAATGTAGTTGAAAACCTGATTTGTGTGACACCCTTTCATGTTTTCATGTTGAAAAACATGAAAAGTTTAAAAAATAACAACACTCTGCATTATATTTTCCTAATGAAATCCAAAACTTGTTACTTACTAATTCTGGGGTGCTGATTCCAAAAACATAATGCCTGTTTTGTTCAAGCATGTCAACCTTTCTCACAAAATATGATGTGCATTTTGTAGCATTTTTGCTTTTGATTCCTTAATCACCAGAAAAACTACCACAAAGACATAATTCCCATCATCCACTGAGCCAGAACTATTTGTTCAATTCATATAGTTTTTCACATGTATGGATGATTATGAAGACATTATTTATGCCTAATCTTGATTTCAATGTTAGACTTATGGCCAGTGACAGAAGAAAATGCAAACATGAAACAAATGTTTTGTGCTACATCTGTGGGTGTTTTACTACATCCAAACAGCAACAGAATATTACAGATTTTGTGGGGGGAAAAAACTTATTTAATTATATACTTCTGTTTAGGTAAAGTTCTTTGACATTAAACAAAGTATTTGAAAACATATTTCGAACATTTGAAATTTGACAGTTTTTTTTTTTAATTTGAAAAACACTGGTTCTTATTTTGTGAAATGAATGAATGAATGATTGATATATTTTTTTAATTCAGCATCATCCTTTTTTTTTTTTAAGTGATTTGAATATCTATTAAACCAATTGTCAACATTATGACATAAGATTTTTAAATGTTGGATACAGTTGAGAAGATATAGCTGACAGCAGAAATGTGATGCTTTGATTATTTTGTTTGCAACAAAAGGCAATTTGTTTTTTGTTTTGTTTCTTTTTTACACCATTAGTATATGCTGACACTATGTGGACCAGTGTCACCCTGACCCTTGTTAAAAGCAAACACATTCCAACTCATTCTGCTAGGCCTGCTGCAAGCTTCAAAGGACTGCATCGTTTGATGAATGAATCCAGTTCTTTAGAGGATTGCAGTAATACTCAGTCATTAAAATTAAGTGGACAAGTACACCCCCATGAGATGAAACATTTACCATTGAAGATGTTCTAGTATCAACATGTTCTGCTGGAGCATAAAATGAGTGTGTATCTAAGCCGTGTTGGTTAACTAAATCCTTCACTGGCATCTGCGAATGCACATGCGCGCACACACACACACACACACACACACACACACACATACAAACACACACCTCCTTTTTAGCCTACATTATCCCTTCTAATCATTTTGTGGCTTTTCAGCTGTCCTCTATTTTTAGCTTCCCTCATGCTCTGTGTCACAAACCAACCCAATGCCATTTCCTATCTAATCAGGATCAATACACATATTAATAATGCCCATCTCTCAACCAAAAGAGCCAGACTGCTAATTTCTGGCCATGTAGTTGAATTTTAACATTTCTTCAATTTGAACACCATTTATTACTGTTTGGACAGTGAAGAGAGACTCCATAACAGCTGCTCTTCATCTTAAAAGCCCTTTCATGAACAACACCTGATCTCATGAACAGACTATACTAGTTTAGCAAGGAATAGTTGCAGTGTCTTCTGAAGGCTCTGTCATAACTTGCTCTTATAGAGATATAAATTATCTCTCCTGACCTGGATTCCCATGAACTTTATATAATGAGATACTAGACAGACCTACTTTGTAAGGAAACTTCATATGGGGGGAAAATACTGGGGACCAGTCAATGGGGACCAGCAAATCTTTGGTTACCCACATTCTTCTAAATAGCTCATTATGGTTCAGCAGACTCATACAGGTTTGGAACAACTTGAGGGGTGAGTAAAAGATGACATGATTTTCATTTTTGGATGAACTATCCCTATAAGACTATAAGTTTGCACTTGCCATGGACCCATTTTACTTTTTAAGGTGTCTCTGAAGCAGGGGGTGTAAAAAGTATACTCAATTGAAAGTAGTAGAATACAGATAATCAGTGAAAATTTTACTCAATTAAAAAAGTACAAGTATCTGGCCAAAAGCATACTTGAGTAAAAGTAAAAAAATACAACTTAAAATTTTACTCGAGTATTATAAAAGTACATGTAGGCCTACTCCAAATAAATAAATAAACAAATACATAAATAAAGGAGATTCTTATTTCACCATGTTGAACCATCTTCTCAATGCAAAGTTTTTGTAAGAAACATATCCATATTTAAAAATCACTTAGACTGTACAAATACTTTTTAAGGCGTCTCTGAAGCAGGGGGTGTAAAAAGTATACTCAATTGAAAGTAGTAGAATACAGATAATCAGTGAAAATTTTACTCAATTAAAAAAGTACAAGTATCTGGCCAAAAGCATACTTCAGTAAAAGTAAAAAAATACAACTTAAAATTTTACTAGAGTATTATAAAAGTACATGTAGGCCTACTCCAAATAAATAAATAAACAAATACATAAATAAAGGAGATTCTTATTTCACCATGTTGAACCATCTTCTCAATGCAAAGTTTTTGTAAGAAACATATCCATATTTAAACATCAATTAGTCTGTACAAATTAAAATCATTACAAATTAAAGTCGTTCTCCATGCTTTCTTATTTACTGAGGATGAAATAGTATTAAGATACATTTTAAACCACGTAAAAAAAAAAAAAACAAGAAAAATAGGTTTGTTGTTGTGAACTTACATTTATTGATATAAATTTTAATTTATAACAAAACAAGCTTTATTTTTTTGATGTCAGAATCAAAATATCCGAAAATAATGTCTTTAAGGGTTAAAGGGATAGATAGCCCAAAAATGAAAATTAGCTTGTGTTTTACTTACCCTCGAAGCATCCTAGGTGTATATGACTTTCTTCTTTCAGACGAATCCAGTCAGAGTTATATTAAAAATTGTCTTTGATCTTTCAAGCTGTTTAATGGCACTCAGCGGGTGTTGCAGTTGAACAGTCCACAAGTCGTCAAATAAAGCTCGTAATAAATAATAAAAATATAATAAATACTAAAACGTGCCGCAGACGGCTCCGGGGGATGAATAAAGGCCACTTGTAGCGAATCCATGAGTTTTTGTAAGAAAAATATACATATTTCAAACGTAATGTGACGTTATTTCCGGTAAGGGGGCATAGTGAGCACCGATTCTCCCTAGTTTTTGCAGTGTGGGATTTTTCAGGGAGTGAACATTCCAGTGCACTGGAAGGATTTTGCAATTGAGACAGCCCTTAAAATGGCAGACTCCCTGATCAGTGCTCTGACTACTGAACAAGGGAGCTGATTGAGACGCACCCCTAGTCTCGCGAAAACCAATGTTTGTTTACAGGAGCAAAGGAAGCAAAGTTGCCGTACTTTAGCAAAGGAAAACTGCCTTACTTTAGCAAATGAAAACCAGTCTCCTCTTGGCTTATATCGAAATCCTCAGACATTTTTCTTTACAAATCTTCGTTTTGTACTTCTAATTCGTGACCCGTGTTTTGTTTTGCTCTCTCCTCTGCGCTTCCACATTCGTCACTTCACACCGGACCTTACGCTATGTCCTATGGGCGAATTCCAAACGGAAGTGAGCATCCCTATGCCCTACTCCCTTCGAAGGGCAGAGCCCTTGAAGTGTGTTCTTTGAAGGGTGTAGGCAATTACTGTCTCATATAAGCGTTTGGAACTCCCTTGGCGAAGAGAATGACTGACCAAATGTTACCTTGACAATGCTGCGCATGCGTGCATCATTGACATTCAGCACTCCATCAGTTGTTGCAAATAAATATTTCTTCTTATCATTATTATTTTATTCAAATATTGTCTAATTGGGTCTTATTTACTATTAAACTTTTTCAAATTAAACTTGCTTACACTACCGTCTTAAATCATATTTATATCACTGACGAAAAATATTTTGTCTTACATTAAAATAGACAAATTTAATTAGCCTATTCTATTTACGTTTGTATTTAAACTCGAAATCAACCCCAATTTTGCTTAAAAAAGCATCGCAAGATCTCCTAACCGAAGATCACATGATCACAAACGGAAATCACTTCCGTGATCCTTTTTTGTTTCCTTTTTTGTGCCCTTCAAGAGCGCAAAAAAGCAGTTTGGAATTCGTCCTATGTCCATATTTTTCTTACGAAAAAGCATTGATTCGCTACAGGAGGCCTTTATTCACCACCTGGAGCGGTGTGGGGCACTTTTTATTATGGATGGAGGCGCTTTATTTGACGTCTTTTGGACTATTGAAAAATAACACCATCTCACTCACTGCCATTATTAAGCTAGGAAGAGCCAGGACGTTTTTAAATATAACTCTGATTGGATTCGTCTGAAAGAAGAAAATCATATACACCTAGGATGGCTTGAGGGTGAGTAAATTATGGGGTAATATTCATTTTTGGGTGACCTATCCCTTTAACATATATGTCAGATCTGGTAGATATATTTTTTGAAACCATGTATATTTACAATGCTTTGGCTTGTAGATTTCAGGCATGAGTCAAAATTTTAATATCTATGGAAAAAGATTGAGCTGACTTTGTATTGAACCTGAAAAATTCCTGTAAGAGCTAACTTAAGAGATACTGTATTAATGCTGACATTAATACAGAGAGAAGAAACATTTAAGAGAGAAACATTTAAGAGTGTGTGTAGAATCATGTTGTCCCTGCTGATGCAAACGTGTCAGTGTTGGGATTTATAATCTAGTATGACTAAGCCTTAAAGAAAAAAGACATGATCCAAAGCGCAACAGTAAGACTATCTCACTCCAAAAGTAAATCTGAGCATTGCTTGAGGTGCTGATTATATTCTACAGTAATGGGATAATTCCAGCATTTCTTTTGCAGAGACCTGATATGACATTAGTGAGTCACACACTGTAATGCTAAAGTGTCATTTAAATAAACTGCTATTATTTTAATATAAAGCTAATTCTAATTACTATAGACAACCCTCCCAAAGAAATTTAGAACTATAATAAAAAAAAAAAAAACTACTGTATATTATAAATTATTATTATTATTTGGTGTGTTTACCTATCTATCTAAAATACTTGATGCTCTACAATGGTTTTTATTATTTATTAATTAATCTAATTATTTTTTTCATTGGGTAACCTTAACCCAAACCCTACCTCTAAAAATCTCCTATGTTTTTTAATGCTTCATGAACTTTGTGGCCTTTTTGAAAACTTTAACCAAATGGAACTTTTATCTGATTTTGCTAACTACTTTTTTTCTGTCCCCAATGTATGGATATGTT
This sequence comes from Sinocyclocheilus rhinocerous, assembly GCF_001515625.1. Classification (NCBI taxonomy): domain Eukaryota; kingdom Metazoa; phylum Chordata; class Actinopteri; order Cypriniformes; family Cyprinidae; genus Sinocyclocheilus; species Sinocyclocheilus rhinocerous. The sequence goes on from NW_015635021.1 coordinate 671,909, forward strand.
TGAAATGCATACAAATAATTTATATTTGCCATCATAATCCGGTTTAATAATATCCCAGTCCTCATTATTGAGATTAGGAAAGTAGAACACTCAGATACATTCATATGCACACACGGGTATGCAATATGCCAACAGATAATATACTGGAGCTGCCCCTCCTCCATATATGCATGCATACACCCATATTAGGATGATACACAACTGCAAGCCACAAACACACAAGCTAGCTTAATAAGCATCCAGATATCATGAATTCACATCATGCTATTTAGCAAACTGCGCTCTTTTGATAACAGACACTCCCTAGGCCGGGCAGCTGTAACTGGGTGCAGATAAGACGTAATTATAACTGTTATTAAACAGATGAAGATAGTCTGTATGTGGTGACCGTGATTGTGTGTTGAGTTTGGAGATAAGATGCAGCAGGTTATGTGGGTTATGCGCATATGTGGAAATCATTTTACTGCTTATGTGTTGTGTGCAATTGAGGTAGGATGTGAGAGCGTGCATGTGTGTGAGAAACATGTTCAGTACAGTAGAAGATTATATTTTGGACTCTGAGGTACAGCTTTTCGGAGGTGGACTAACATTGCAGGAAAACCATCTTTTATAGTACAGAATTATATTTTAAATGGACCATGTTTTTGTAAGATTGTTACTGTAAAAACTGTAATTATGGGTCTATAAATACATTTGTTCAATTGTTGGTATGTTTTTAAAGGAAAATGATGTTGAAATTGGTTTGGTTGTAAATGCTCTTGACCTACCTAGAGAAAAAGAGCTTAATAATATGTAATCTAGTGTATGGACCATCTTGGACAATGGTTGATTGTTATCAAATGTGTTATAAAACCGAAACAGCATAAAAACAGCTAATAATTTTATACAGAAACGTAACAAATGACATTATTATATATAATTATATAATGTATGTATGTATGTATCTATGTGTATGTGTGTGTGTTTTACAATGTCATTTGTTAAAATTCTATGTTAAATTATTGGCTATTTTTATGCAGTTATGTATAATATATGACATACATAAGCTAGACAGAGCTTGTCTGTCAAGTGCACACCGTTTTTTCATTCATGCTTCAGACACCGGTCACGCTGAAGGCGTTCCCCTAGCGCCCTCTAGAGGACGCAGCGTCTCGTTCCCTGTTCTCAGGGAACCATGGTTACATGTGTAACCTGAGACGATTTCTACATAGTATTACTGTTTCTTCAGTATTTACACTTTTCCACTTTTATTGAATGGAAATGTATGATATCAGCTTGGACATTCTGGACTTTAATCTAGGGAAACAATGGATGAATACAGCACCATAGTGATGTTTGCAATGTTACTAAAATTTGCTAGAGTGAGGCTTCCTTATAGCATGTTGGTTTGGGAAACCTGTTTGCGAACATTGGAAATCATTATGTTTTGCAATTCCATTTGACGCTGCTAGTGGCACAGAAACTTCATGCTGTTATTTACAGTGACAGAACTCAAATATGTTGTTCTGAAATGTTCAGTCATTAGGTCTGTTCACTGACCACTGTTTCACAAACACATTCACTGACAGGTGAGAAATCACTACATGTGTACGTGATAACAACTTCAGGCAGCATTTCAGACTGATATGAACAAAATCTGCTTCTGAGTAGTTGGTCATATTTATTGGGATCAGCAAGTGTGAGTTCTCAAAATATGGCTGCACTGGGTTTGTATGAGGATCAGTCTCTCCTGGTCATTGTTTCGATATATGTGTTGAACTGGTGCTTTGGCTGTCAGAGAGCAGCACGTATCTTAGTCAATCTCTTAAACCACTCAATGCATTATTTAGAGTGAAGTCCAGTCATATTTTTTATTAACATGTGCAAGCATATATTTTTAGCATCTGGGAGAGAGGAAAGAGTATGCCTGCATGAAAGGTTAATTGGGTCACGGTGGGCAAAGCCAGCTCATCTGCTCAAATTTGACTATTTGCAAGGGTGTACAGTTGTGTGTAAAAAGAATGGTTATCAGTTTTTGAAACTAGTTCCACTTTGAAACTACAAAAACGTTTTCACAGTAAAACATTTTGCTATACTGATTGTTGATCAGTATTGTTGCCAAACCTTGCACTTAATATTGAATAATGCAGAAAACAATACATTATATTAGTAATGTAACATATATTTATGTCCAAAGCAGGGTCAGAAATTAACTTTTCCATTAAGGGGCAGTATTTGTCCCCTGGAATTGATTTCTAAGGGCATTTTTATACCCTGGTTACAGCAATTACATTATTAAATGTATCTGTGTTGTCTTTTATGTCAAATACTTGAACTCAACCAGTTGCGTCAATCAATCAGAATACTATAAACGGATACCAATAAACTGTTTTTAAAACTTTACTAAACTAAAATTCTATCTACATTGAAAGCCATCTTCACAATACAAAATTGGAACAGAAGCAGCATGGTATTTATTACAGACCGTTTAATGCTGCTCAAAGGTACAGCCTACATGTAGTGCATAAATAATAAAATTAACAAAACAGGAATTTTGCACACCTGACCTATTCCACTTTTTATTTGACATTTGGAGGTCAGTTTTGATGCCTTTCTAAAGATCAGATCCGTTATCTGTAAAACATGCACACACGCACACACATATGAGATGTAAAACATGAGGAGGAAGAGCTGTTAGCTTTCAGTGCCTTTCCCTTAAGATGTGACATCATATGGATGAATGACTTCCTCCTGTTCTTGGATGAGTTTTATCTGTGTTATGCTATAACTTGATTTTATAGTTTTCACTTTAGTTTTCACTTTAGATCTGTGCTAATGGTACTGTAGGTGAAAGCAGTGGTACTGGGTGAGTTGTAACACCATACAAATAGTTCAGCCTATTAGAAAGTAGTTACAGGGTGGAATAATTATCACACATGACCACTTTTCTTGTGAGGTGAAAATGCTCTGTGTAAAAATATAAAGGATTTACCAATGTGATCTTTTAAAAATTGACAGGTATTCATACTTGTATGGTTTTTACAGACCTTCATTTTCATATATTTCGTACATTATTGACATAATATAAAGTGTAAGCATTTTTTTGTATACACAGCCAGTCGTGATGAAGAATACTTGGATCTATAGGAGTCCTGAGAAGATGAAGACTTGAAACCGGATGGGACAGGTGGAAATGAAGGAGAAGACAAAGACTTGGAACCAGCAGGGAAGGAAGGGCTTGGGCACAGGAATCCATTAGGAAATTGATCACTCCAGATTGAGGTAGACTGACCTCCGATGCTAGAGGATAGGTATGACTCGTAATGATCCAGCTCCACCAAAACTCCCACAGGGACAGCTGTTGAAACTGTCCTGGGCAGCAGGCTTTTCCTCTGGGATGGACGTGCTACAGGCTCTGGCTCCGTTGCGGGCATATGTTCTGGTTCTGGGTCCATGGTGGGCAATAGCTCTGGGTCTGCAGTGGGCTCAGGCTCACCTTCTGTGGTGGGCTCGATGAGGAGTTTTGTAGAAGCAGTCCACATACTCAATAAATGTCCCCCAAGGGCCATCTCTGAGCAGGTGTGCTTTTGTTTGAGTAGGGATGGGTATCGTTAAGGTTTTAACAGTATTACTACTCTAACCGATACTGCTTATCGATCCGGTACTTTAGTGATATTCTTATCGGTACTTTTGTATATGTATATATATATATATATATATGAAACGAATTAAGAGCTGAATTAACATTGCTATATTCTGAAATGTAAAATAAATATTTAATGAAATTAATATAAAACATCAATTTGTAAATAAGATATATAAGATAAGATACGGTAAGAACACGAACAAAAGAAACAATAAAACAAAGATACAAATGAAATAAACAGTGCTTTATTTTTTCCATGAAGGTCTACTAACATTACTGTTCAGGTAAGTAATATAGCCTACAAAAGAAATCTAATAAAGTAATCAAATATAAATGAACACTGCATAGTTTTCACTGTATGAATTGATAGATTAATGCTTATTAAAGCTAACGTTATTCAGATTGAGAGCTGTGAGTGATTTTCTCTTTGCATTTTGTTCTTTGATTAACATTGATGGCCCAAGCGTCAGTCACTGCTGTCACTTTAAGACAATAAAGCCCAAAGTGTAATTTGCTTGTCTAGTTGTGGTCCGTATTTGAGCGCACGCATACATTTAAACCTAGGAACAGCTCCTCTTGCGCGGATTATTGTGCTTTCAACGTTTTATTATCAAACATGTCCCGTGCTGTGCCCAATTTCGACCCCCTGCCAAATCATTACCCCCCTCGTTGAAGCCGCTACCTGATTGCCTAATCCTAACCCCTCCCCCACACCTACTCCTAAACCTATTAATACTAGGGGGTAATAATCTGGTAGGGGTAAGAATTGGGCGCAACACCTGCAATTTAGCAACAGTAAAGACGGTACTTTACAACAATCACCGATTGTGCTGATTCTGACATTACGTTTGGGTTTTAGGGAGGAACGAATGCGCACCGCTGTTAAGGGAAGGAAGTTGCGCTAGACGAAACGCGGCTAGTTTTTAATAGTTTTACCTCATATCTTCGTTTTTTATATAATCCTTAGAAGCCAAAATCGAAATAAAAAAATAAAATTAGCTTAATAAAACAG
>NW_015635021.1:678199-682094 GCF_001515625.1 Sinocyclocheilus rhinocerous
TTTTCCATGAAGGTCTACTAACATTACTATTCAGGTAAGTAATATAGCCTACAAAAGAAATCTAATAAAGTAATCAAATATAAATGAACACTGCATAGTTTTCACTGTATGAATTGATAGATTAATGCTTATTAAAGCTAACGTTATTCAGATTGAGAGCTGTGAGTGATTTTCTCTTTGCATTTTGTTCTTTGATTAACATTGATGGCCCAAGCGTCAGTCACTGCTGTCACTTTAAGACAATAAAGCCCAAAGTGTAATTTGCTTGTCTAGTTGTGGTCCGTATTTGAGCGCACGCATACATTTAAACCTAGGAACAGCTCCTCTTGCGCGGATTATTGTGCTTTCAACGTTTTATTATCAAACATGTCCGGTGCTGTGCCCAATTTCGACCCCCTGCCAAATCATTACCCCCCTCGTTGAAGCCGCTACCTGATTGCCTAATCCTAACCCCTCCCCCACACCTACTCCTAAACCTATTAATACTAGGGGGTAATAATCTGGTAGGGGTAAGAATTGGGCGCAACACCTGCAATTTAGCAACAGTAAAGACGGTACTTTACAACAATCACCGATTGTGCTGATTCTGACATTACGTTTGGGTTTTAGGGAGGAACGAATGCGCACCGCTGTTAAGGGAAGGAAGTTGCGCTAGACGAAACAGAGCTAGTTTTTAATAGTTTCATATCTCATATCTTCACCTCATATCTTCTTTTTTATAATCCTTAGAAGCCAAAATCGAAAGAAAAAATTAAATTAGCTTAATATCACAGCCACAGGCCTAAAGTTTAAGCAGATGTTTGAATGTTTAGTTCTCTCCTCTATCATAATTAATTAAACAGGGCTTTCATGTTGTGCAAGCTGTAGCTCCTCCGCGTGAGCGCGATCTCGCTTCTAAATTGCGAATAGGGTTTCGGTACCCATCCCAATGTTTGAGTGTTTAGTCCTGCCCCGAAAAACACACAGAGGCTGTCATGGTCATAATTGACGAGATGGATGTGATCCGCAAACATCTGTCTGGGAGGGGATTTGAACAGCTACAAGATCCATGAATCCTTTCCTTAGTCTGGTATTCTGTTATGTACACGTTTAATTTTTTTCTATGATTTTTTTTTCTTGGAGTGTGTATAATATTAGCATATTTTTTAGCAAAAACACCATAGACCCTGGTTTCTGGTCTTGGCTAATGTGTTTGTGTCACCCATTCAGGCTTTTAAAACCCTCAAATTTTATTAGAGTTTATTGGATACCAAACTGAGGGCATCTGGTCTGGTCAGTCATTTTTAAAAAGTTCAGCACTGAAGCAGGATGATCACCACAGTGCCATCATACTGCTGAGAAGGGTTTATACAATATTAAGACTAAACCGTTTTTCCTCACTTTTCAGTGAGTTCTCAAAGGACTACAAGTTGTGAATTAGTAACGTGCCACTATTAGATCAAGAGCCATTTGTGGCTTCGATATTTCTTCAACGTCAACGCCAAGGAACTCTCTGAAGATCAGCATCTGACTGTGAAAACACGACATCTCACTGTGAGCTTTTACACAAACAGCCAATTAGCCACACTTCTCAAATTAAACAAGAAGACCATAGTGAGAAGGGAATACGAGAGTAATAGAAACTGTAATGGGGAACAGGTGGGCAGCATGGAGAACTCTGCTCTGTCAGTCTCTAAAAGGTCTGATTTGAAGGTGCAAGACAGAGAAAATTCAAGCTGTGAAAGTCATTATGTCAGTTAATAGATTTTGCGTTAACACAGGCTGTTGGTGCTCTTCTCTCGGTGACAGTCCGTTTACCGCAGAAACCCAACAGGTGTAACCCTGTCACAAATCCTTGGCTTCCCCCTGTAAATTTTGACAAGTTATCCACACAACTCTGCCCTGCACTACATGCTAACAGACATCCTGATCCCGTTACACCTTGTCAAATTAACAGATGTCAAATTCTATTTCAGTTTGTGTTGCATAAAAAGTCAAGAAGCTTGGAGAATTTGCTATATTACTAATAAAAACAGATCTATTTGACAAACCACACACAATATTTTACAGTGTAATGTCTGTATTAAAAACCGATTTAAACAAGGACATTGACAGAATAAAAAGTGTATGCAAATCTCTATGATCCCTAAAGAAGGTTAAGAGGAGGCAGGTGAACAAATCACTGCAGATGTGGCTTTGAGCTGCAAAGGAATCAAATTAGTGGAATCAAATATTCAGCACGTTTGAGATTTGAGTTGGATTTTGGTTCTGTGCTTATTGTTTTGAAAATGTCTACTGGGGTCAAGAAATGTGTCTTAGCTGTAACACATGGGCAATACACAGTTTAATCAATCAGAGAGTATGGTGCAACAACTGATTTTTAAAAAGTTGTATATAAAACAAAGATTATTGGAATACGTTTTACAAGAATATGCTTTTTAAGTTGTTCTACTTCAAAATTTCAGGTACAGTTCAGTGGGTTACCTGCTGATTCTTTGTAATAATTTGTGAAATTTACTAGCAATTTCTGAGTAAAAATGGTTTCAAAGATCAATCAGCTGATGTAGACATTTTTGTATTGACATAAAAAGTTCAACAACCGAGACAAACTCATAGTAAATCGATCTGATTTTGAGCTCTTACAAACAACAGATATATTTACTATCCCACATCAAATCCATCCATGCATGATGGAATTAAGCATGATCAGGGGTCCCTTCATGGCAATTAGGTGACATTATCAGATTGATCAATCAAACCTCTTACAAAACATCTTACAAATAATCATTACAAAGTACCTGTTGGTAGTGTTTACTGCGATGACCTCCTTTAAAGCCTTAATGCTGCAGTGTACTGTAATGTTTTACAAGGCCCAGTATTTTTAAAATGGGCGGTATTAAAAATGCATGGAGGCTGAAAACCACCTGTTGTGACTTCATTCACTCTTGAACTTTTGTTATTCTCTTGGTACTTTTCCCCCTGGTTCTCTGGATACTTTTAAAATCTTGATGCGTGTAGGAAACAGTATATGCAACTGGCAAAAAGCAAATATGCAAGTTTCTCATTGTGCTTGCGGGACTGTTTGATGCCGTCTTTGGAGGAGGCCCAGGTAGCCCAAATGCTCTATATGTTGCCCTTTCCAAGGATAAGATGCCCGGAGGGGGATGCCAGGCTTAATGCAGAGGTGTGCGTGTGTTAATGGCATATGGGCCAGCTGAACCTTGCTGTATGTGGCATATGCTTCACTCTTTGCAGTTATACTTTTTCAAAGCCCATCTGCACCACCACACCCCACTGTGGAGGACAGTATGAAGGTCATTAGAATAAGTTACATAAAATAAGCAGAAGTTAAGAATGTGATAACGTGGGTTCATAAATGAACCAATTTTATTAGAATCGCTGAATTGTGTTGTCTGAAAAAATTGCACATACTCTGACACTCCAAGAATGCATTTTTTTTCCATTCCACTAAATGATGTTTTATTAACAAGGTTCGGGAGGAGCACGATCAGATAATCAATCAGTCTGGCCCAGGTGGAGCTCGTCAGCTAATCACCTTAACAAGCACATACGTGTATATATACAGCCAACTTACCTCAGTTCCACAAAAGTTTTCCAGCATTCGGTTTTGCTCCTTTAGTCATTATATCACAGACTCAACTTTTTCCGTACGACGACGAGACCTGTACCGGGGATCTTTCGTGTCCTCCGTCGCAATCTGCCGGCCCTAGGCTCACTCCTTTTCCGCCAGTCACCGCCGCCGAGCTTCATCGCGGCCGTCGCTCTGCTCGACCAGCCACACGCTCTCCACAACACAGAGGCTTAACCTCGCCCCCACCGGCGAGACTTCCAACTTCCCAGACATCCTCGTATCATTTGGCCATGCCAATATATCCTCCGATCGGAAAGTGGATAG
>NW_015635021.1:682576-691255 GCF_001515625.1 Sinocyclocheilus rhinocerous
CTAAGGCGTATCATAAAGAAACTATTATTATTATTATTATTATTGAACAAGTACAACTAGCAACCTAATTCGTATGCGTTGGGCATACTGCTAGGCAAGTCTCTCTCCAAGTCTCTACCAGCTGATGTGCTGCTTGGCTGGCTAGCTGTTTCAATACTTACTACTAATTGTGTGGTTAAGAGGAAAAGCATGTCTTTTCGTAGTTTTAGGATGTTGTCAGTCGTCATATTTCTCCTGCTACTTCTAACCTCTCTTCCTTTTTAGTGGTCTCCAGCTAACGTAGCACACTAGCGTGAGGCTGCCTCCGCAAGCTGTGCAGCATTTTCCCCCGAATATCACAAGCCCCTGTGGCCTACAGCCAAGCTGTGCAGGCTGCACAGGCTCTCCAGCATTTTGCCCCTAATATCACAAGCCCCGTGGCCTACAGCAGCTGAAGGAAGCGTGAGGCTGCCTCTGCTTGCAACTCAGGCCCACACATCTCAGGCTTTTCCTCCCGTTTCTAATGACCCCTTTTTTCTTTTTAGTGGCCTCCAGCTCCCATAGCAGACACTAACCCGGAAGCCGATTTAAACGTCAGGCTGCCTCGGCTGACAATTGCAGCCCATGCACCTCTTCCTCATAGCTCCCTACTTCATTCAAAATTACGTTGTCTTCCAGATCAAGTTCCGGCTCCCCTCGAGCTTCAAGACGCAGCAGGCCGTCAGCAAACCTGGGCCGCGCCCCAGACTCGGCTGCTCCTCGCACTGCCTCACTCCTCTTCTCAACCAATCACTGCGGCGCCTTCAGCTACAGCGCTGCACACAACGTTGCCTGCTGGCGTAGCTTCCCAAACTCCTAGCCTTCTCCCTCCTTTCTACCTCCGGCGTCAGACGTTAGCGTGAGGCTGCCTCCACTAACCATTCAAGCTCAGCCACCTTACTCTTACCCTTCCGCTACTCCTTTTTCCTATCAATGGCCAGCAGCCCCTGCTGAAGACGTCCAAGCAGAGCACCATCAGCCAGCAACGCAAGCTTACTAGCCTCCTCCCTCATTTCCTTCTACCTCTTCCTACGTGCTTCCCTAAGCACCAGAGGCTAATCCGTGCGTGAGGCTGCCTCCGCAAAAGGTTACGGCCCCTCCTTATTTTTCCTTCTAACCCTTCCGCAGTGCCCGGCTCATCTGATACTGGCACCGCAGTGCCCTGCTCATTTGATACTGCCGCCGCAGTGCCCGGCTCATTTGATACCGCCGCCGCAGTGCCCTGCTCATTTGATACTGAGCGGGACTCTCCCTTCCGGTGCAGCAGAACCGCAGCTCCCTTCGGATGCAGCAAGAGTCCCTCACCTGGCCTTCCATCGTACTCCTCATTCGGCGACAGGTAGGGCTTGCCATCTGACGCGTAGAGTCGCAGCTTACGTTCAAGCACCGCACGACCCCTCCCAGTCGCCCTGCCGCCTCCTCGCACACCCTACTTTTCTTCATGGCACGCATATTTTTGGGGGGCTACTTAGTTTTCTCTTCGGCTGCTGTCTCATGCCATTAGCTTCTTTTGGGGAGTTCTCTGGGTTCGGGCTTTAACCCGAGCTCGGAGCCCTCCCTCTGGACAGCACGCCAAATATGCTACTAATTGCTTAATCACATTATATGTTAGTGTGAACTCGTGAAGCTACTTATCCATATAAAGATATGTTTGACTGTTGTGCTCGCGCATGACACGGCATTCTAAGAACATGCTGCTCAAGTTTTACTATATTAGTGGTGCTCAAGTTTTACTATATTAGTACAATTAAATTACAGTATAAAGACAATTATTTAATTTCAGAAACAATTATTTAATCTGCTTGTGTTTATATTATCACATGAAGTATTTTTCTCACACAGCTCATTTTCTCAAACATGAAAATATATACATTATATAGACAAGTTGTTGTTGGGAAATTGTTATACCATGTGCAAGCAAAGTCAGTAAGTTAGTCAGATGCAATAACATTGACTAGCATTTTTGGGAAAAAGACAATCTCCAAATCAAAATGACTGGAACGCAACAGGAGGGTTAATTTCAGAAACAATTATTTCATTTGCTTGTGTTTATACATGAAAATTTAATACATGAAAATTATTTTAATAAAAAACATATATTAATTAAATGTAAATTTAATTTACTGGCCCACAATCTGTCCCTTATAGCTCTATGATCAGCACAGCACACTTTGCTAAGTTCTCTGTATTCAAGCTATTCATGGCATTGTCCCTCTCCATCTGGCAGAGTTACTACTGTACATCCATAGACACCTGCACAGACTCTCAGGTCTTCTGTCTGTGGTTTACCAGCTGTCCTTGGCTTAGATTATATCCTACATGGGTGGTAGATCTTTCAGTGTTATGGATCTAGAATCCTGGATCTGTCTTCTGCAAAGCCTTTCGGAAATCTTCTCCATACACAGTATTTTTTTTTTTTATCTATGAAAAGCTTTATTTTACCGGAATTAATTCCCCTTGACTTTTATTATAAATCTTGCTTTGTGCTCATATACAAATGTATGTCTGTTTTTCCTCACTGTTTCAACTTGTGTTTTGTGTCAATGTGACAAGCTAACGTTTTTTTTTTTTTTTTTTTGCTCGACAGCAGCTGGTCTACTTTAGTTATTTGAAAAAAAAGAACAGTATCAAAATTCTGCAAAAACATCTTCAAAACAAAAGGTTATTATGATTTTTCATTTTTGGAAGAACTCTTCCTTTAATGGGGTCACATCGTGAAGAATCAAATTGTTCTTGATCATTTGAGATAAAAGAGTACAATGTACTACGACACATACTGTAACTTTCAGAAACCAAAACCTATCTAGTGAGGATAAACTTGCATGAACTGATAAACTTGCCCAACTACACTAAAAAATAAAGATTCTTTATTGGCATTCTAGGTTTCCATTAATAACCTTTAACATCCATTGAACCTTTTCATGTCACAAAAGGTTCTTTAGAGTGGAAAAACATTCCTTAGAAATGTTCTTCACACTAATAAAAATGGTTCTTTTAAGAACTGTTCACTGAGAAAGGTTCTTTGGGGAACCAAACGAACGAAAACCCCCTTTTGAAACTTTTAGTTTTAAGAGGAGAAGTAGGGGAAATTGGTATAGATATTATTCCACATGGCAAAATATTTATTTATTTATTTAGATCTTTAGATGTTTTTGACAATATATGAAAAATGGCCAAAAAGTAAATCAGTGTATATATTTATGAATATATTTCAAGCATATTTTCCAGATTAATTTTTTTTTATTTGTACATTTTAAAATAATAGAAAGTGGTAATGATAAAATTCTATAAATGTTTTGGCACACACTTTACTAACATACTTACAAATGGACCACATATACAAAAAAATCCAGAATTATATATATATATATATACATATATATATATGAAACTGTGACCAACAGTAGGTTAAGAAGAATAAGTTATTATCTTCAATTTGAGAGAATAATATGAGAGAATGAGTTTGAATGGGAAGTAGTACAAACCCAAGAGTTTTTTTCTGTTGTTCGCAGACCCTGACTCACCCCCATTCCTGATCTGAGTCATTGTGTGCATTACACAGCCAGTGTGATTATGATTAAACCCCTTTTTATAACTATGACCCCTAAAGCCTGAGACACATCACATGAATACTTATATGTAGTCAAGCATGAGAGTCCTGTGATCCAGTCAACAATAGCAGGAGAATGGGAAAGGCTGTTGCTGAGGTGAATTAAAAAGATATACCTCACAGGGGAAGATTAAGGGAATTGGAGAGAGACAGAGAAAAGGAGAAAGAACAGAAAGAACGAAAGAGTGAAAAACAGGTCAAGAGAAATAATGAGTGGCAGGTAGAGAAAATGAATAAGAAATGAAACGGCGAAGGAGAAAAGCAAAAAGCTGGATGAGGAAGAGTAGACCGTCAGACAATGTGTGTGTGTGTGTGTTTGTGTGTGTCTGAGAGATTGAGAGAAACTCTGTGTGAGCTACAGACAAAGAACACCAGAGGCACAATCTAAGAATAAGACCTGACGTGTTGTCTACTGTTTGGTAGGCTTCATTGCCTGACTGACATATTCGGTACCGGACGAGAGGACATTCATATGATGTCAGCACACATTCCATCTCACACATCAAAACCAACGGAGCGGCCCGTATGCAACGATGTTTCAGTGCAGTGTCCTCTATGGTCAGCTCATAGACTCAGACTTTGCAGCGTTTAGCACTTGCTAATGCTGTGGGCATGTGCCAGTTTACCAACATGATCATTGACTGGAGCTGAACTTCACAATCAGCCAATGGCCATTTTTCTTTTGAGAAATAGGTGCTGAATGTGATAACTTCTCAAGAATGTCATTTTCAGAGTCTGTTACAGAGTAATATGGATCTAAATTTGATTTAAACAAGAATTAATCCATTATGAATGAGAAAATTGTTTATTTAATTACATCTGGGACTTTATAACCTCTACAGCGTTAGTACATGTATATTTCACAAATTAATCTTCATTGTGATATGGAGCAGCCCACTTTGCATATGCAGTATGTCAGTGTCTATTCCCACATAATTATGGATTTAACCATTCTGAACAAAATTGAAAATCTTTTGTACTAAAATATACTGATAATTAGCTGCATAAATTTACAAAATGTATCCGTACCAACTTACCTCTTAATAAATCTTTTGTCATTGCATGCAATGATTTCATGATCAGGGTAATTTTGTAGTGTGTACGGACTAATGTTTAGGAAAGTACTTTGGTGGATATGCTTCATTTTTACTAAGGGAAACTCTAGGCTTGTACCATAAATATAGTTATTTTTGGTCTTTTTATCCGTTTATTTATAGAAAAAGTGTGGCGATGACAAGAACTGAAAAGAAGGCAGAAAAGAAACAGGATCTGGAAATGTCACATGAACGTGAATGTCATGACATGAACGCTTTGACGTCACTGCGTGCATGTGCACCGCTTGGTCACATCTCTGGCATGATATGATTAAAAGGTGTTGCTTGACTTTGTTGTTTGAATTTGGGCTGTTTTTATCAGATGCGTCAGATGCCATCATTAGTGGCTTGTTAATAACTTTGCTAGCCTTAGTGCTAATTCAAATGCTGTTAACCTTAGATAAAAGCAACCTAGGATCATTGGAAAAATGTGGATCTATTTACATTTTTGAAAAACTCCACATTAAGTACCTATACATACAATTTACTGCAGTTTCCAACTGAAATGAACAATACAGGCAGTAAAATAACAGCTTTTATTCGTTTTCACACAAATTATGATTACAGGGACAGATTGTTGATTAATAAAGATTTACCTTTGCATGGTTCCTTGCACAATACTATGTTATGACTTCAAAACACTTTTATCATATTGCATGATTTGTAAACAAATACATTTTCACGTTTCCATCACATAACCAGCTCCATACATATTGCTTTTCTGACATGGTAAACTTGCTTGGTAGCTCACCTGGTACAACATTCACTTGCAATCTGGCTCGGGTGCAAGTCAAGTGATAAACGAGTCACGATATCAGAGCTCAAAGATTTGTAGGAGGCAAGTTATAATGGTATGTTTGCTTCAGCAAATGCATTTTTATCTCTCGGCTGGTTTTGTTAACAATAGGTTTCAAGTTGAGTTTGGTGTAAGTGGTACTCAATTTTCAAACACAATACAACATTAAACTTATATCACCACTCACTGGACATTTCACTGACAAACAGGAGATTTATGTTTAAAAGTATAGTGAAATGAAGAAGGAAGAAGCAACGTAATTTTGAAAATACATTACAAGCACATATTTCCAAATAGCCTGGGTTGGATTTTTTTTTAAAAAGTACAGTGAGAAAGAAAATGTAGCATTGAACTTTTGTGTTCACTGTGTAAAATGTGAGGGAAATCAGCTACACTGACTTCTTAATAAGCCTTTAATCTCATCTCCATAATTGATAAGTTATTTTTGGAAAATCCATAATTGCTGAGCCGAACATGCTAAATAATTAAGATGACCTTTTTTTTGAGTAGAACTGAAATCTTTTTTCTCCTCAGAGCTTTGTGAAGATATCCCATGATGTCTCAAGGTCTCATTGACTGTACTGAGTCTAATCTGTAGCTACAATTGTCAGCCACATATACAATAATGTTAGCTGCCTAGAAGTTCAACTTTATGGGAAGGAATAAAAAGAAGAGAGGTAGGAGCGAGGGAAAGCCAGGACAGCTCAGTTCCTTTGGGTCTCAGTGGCTTGTCGCCTGCAGTAAAGAAGTCAGTCAGGGTTTCTCGCACTGAGTCCCGTGGGTGCTGACGCTAATATGAAGTGTCTGTGCTAGCGACAGCTTTGGGAGAGAGATGGTGGAGCGCAGAGGCTTTGAAGCCCTGCTCTGTTTCAAACCCTTCTTGCTCACAGAGTCCTCATTGCCTGAAAACGTGCATGCTGTTTTTAGAAAGTGCCCTAACTCCTCTGTTAAGCTGTCTGCTCTGGGAGGTGGCTTTGTTGGATAAAAATAGATATGTTCATGTGGAGTCCTCTAAATATTTGATGCAGTGTAATTTGTTTGTGAGGACCAAGCAACAAGTCCAAAAACACGCAATGAAACAATGTGAAGGGACTGTTGCCAAAAATACATACAGTATAGCCTGTGCTCTCAAGGCTTTTGATTGGAAGAGCTCGTTGAAGTCAGAAGTGTCCTAGAAGTTCCCTTTCGATACTACACTCGTACTGCATCTTGCTAGATGCATATGGGAAAAAAGCCTTTTTTCTCCTGGAAGCCTTTTCATTCACGCAGTGAAACTGCATGGCCATTGGTTCATGCAGTGTATTAAAAACGAACCAATGGCTAGGCAGCGGAGCTGCACAAGCCTATGGCGATGAAGCTCGCCAAAGCCAGCCAAAGCCCGCCAGAATGGGCGGGGCATCTGGCTATATAAGCGGGCGTTCGCCACAGGATTCTCAGATTTCTTCTCCTTCAGCGACGACTCTACGTCTTCAAGCTGATCCGAAGCCGCTCGCCGTTGACACGCCTTTGCAGCTGGAATCGGGACCTCTCAGCACGGCTGACCTGCTTCTCCGCTGCTCCAGTGATGCAGCAGTTCCGGTCCGTTTCCCCTGCCACCATCCTCCGATATTAAAAGAGCTTCTAAAAGAGCAAATTGGCATTGTTGCAAATGCCACGCCGTTACTGCGGTTCGTGCGGGTCTCCCCTGCACGCCGATGACGGCCACAAGGAGTGCGTTTCCTGCTTGGGGAAATCCCATGCGGAAGCTGCGCTCACGGGAGCTTTTCGTTCCCATTGCGAGAGCTTCAGTCTCGCCTTTCTCCGCTCACGGATCGCTTTCTTTTCAGAGAGCTACTCCGCCCCTCGCACCCTCCTGTTTTCTTCCTCCCAGGGACCTGTGAGGAAAAAACAGCGGGGCAGAGGGGTCGAGCGACCGGCTGCGAGCGAGCCCATGTCGGCCCAGATCCCGCGTGCCTCGCTCTCGCCCCAGAGAGAGTATTCCCCCGTCCTTTTCTCAATTCAACCTCTCGCCACGCGGGGCCGAGGCCTGGCAGGCCATCCCCGGAGTGTCGAGATGGGATATGGGGATAATAAAACTAGGATATTCACTCCAATTCACTCGAAGACCCCTGCGATTCAGCGGCGTGGCCCCCACCTCAGTGCAAAGCAAGGACGCTCGCGCTCAGAGGTGATGAATTTGCTGGCAAAAGTAGCTGTGGAAGTGGTTCCTCCAGCGCAGAGCGAGTCAGGCTTCTACAGCCGTTACTTCCTTGTCCCCAAAAGAGATGGTGGCCTCCGGCCCATCCTTGATCTCAGACACCTGAATCACGCCCTCATGAAGAGGTCGTTCAGGAGGATTACACGGAAACAGATCCTCGCGCAAATTCGCTCAGAAGACTGGTTCTTTTCTCTGGGCCTAAAGGATGCATATTTTCACATCCAGATAGCCCCCCCCCCCGGTCACAGGCGATTCTTCAGATTCGCCTTCGAGGGAGTGGCTTATCAATACACGGTCCTTCCCATCGGGCTGTCCCTGGCCCCCCGCACTTTTACGAAGTGCATGGACGCGGCTCTCTCCCCTCTGAGACAGATGGGAATCCGCATTCTCAATTACCTCGACGACTGGCTCGTTCTGGCCCAGTCAGAGGAAGAATTAATATCACATAGGACCCTCCTCCTCAGCCACCTGGAATGCCTGGGACTCGGGGTCAATTTTGCCAAGAGCTCGTTGTTCCCCAGCCAGCGAATTTCGTTCCTGGGAGCAATTTTCGACTATTTGAACCAAGGAGCGGCCATGCTATCAAGGAGCAATGTCCCCTCAGGGGAGTGGACGCTCCATCCGCAGACAGTTCAGAGGATCTGGGAGATCTTCGGCGAGGCCGAGGTGGACCTCTTCGCCTCAGAAGACAACTCTCACTGCCCAATTTATTTCTCAAGGACCAGGGACGCGTTGGCCCACGATTGGCCCAACCTCCTTCTTTATGCTTTTCCCCCAATCGCCCTGATCCCACAGGTAATCAGGCGAGTGAGGGAACAAAGGCAGCCGGTCCTCCTGGTGGCCCCCCTTTGGATGAACCAGCTGTGGCTATCAGAGCTAACTCAGCTATTGATAGCGGCCCTTTGGCCTGTTCCGCTAAGACAGGATCTCCTCTCTCAAGCGAACGGGACAATATGGCATCCTC
>NW_015635021.1:691624-692104 GCF_001515625.1 Sinocyclocheilus rhinocerous
CCTGCACCTCTGGCCGCTCGACGCGAGCCTTCGAGCCTCCCAGAGTGAGTCTTAAACAAAATTTCGGAGGCTAGAGCTCCATCTACGAGACGCCTCTATGCCTTAAAGTGGTCTTTTATTTTCTCCACTTGGTGTCTAAACCACGGCAAAGACCATCATACTTCCGATTTGACAGAGGTGTTGTCATTTCTGCAAAAGCTGCTGGATAAGGGACGTTCCCCATCCACGCTCAATCTAACGACACTAAAGTTGTCCTGAAACCAAGGCACGGTTACGGTACGTAACCATAGTACGGTAAGTCTCCACTCCGTTCAGAGCACAGGTCATTACGCTCTCTGCACTTCCTCCAACTGAAGAGGACAGAGAGCTATCTCTGCTCTGCCCCGTCAGAGCTCTGAGAATCTATATTGAGCATTCCGCTCCCTATAGGCGGTCGGAACAACTCTTTGTCAGCTTCGGTAACCGCACCAAAGGGCTTCC
>NW_015635021.1:692180-697538 GCF_001515625.1 Sinocyclocheilus rhinocerous
AAGTTCTCTGGCATTGTTTCACCTGTTAGCTCTCGACCCCTGGGTGTCGAAGTTACAGGAGTACTCTGGAACGATTAACCAGGCCGGGTGTGACCTCGGGAAGCTCAGCCTGTCTTAGCCTTGGGTTGTTGTTAACTTCTCTATGGGCATTGGTTGCTTATGGAAGTTTTATACTTTTAGTCGTTCCACTACATTAGCACGGCATGATTGTACTGTGTTCCCATATGCGTCTAGCAAGACGCAATACGAGTGTAGTATCGAATGTAGTTGCAAAGTTACTTATAGGTAGTAGAATGCCTAAAGTGGACTATCAAAATAAAGTGTTACCCATTATGAAGATGTGAAACTAGAACTGTAACAATCACAATGCCATCCTCCCCATCCTCCTCAAGAAAAACATCTTGAAAGACTGAGCAGCGTTCAGGTAAACACTGGGAGATTGAACCAGGTATGGACAATTCATAGTCAGAGCCATTGACTTTCCTTGTGGTCTGGATGTTAAAACCAATTTTATTTGGAAGGTCACTGTAAAGGAAGCAACTACACAATGACATATTTCCCAGTTTATGGGACCTTTTAAGTCATAAATACTAAGAAATGTAAATTATGTGAAACTAAAACTCACATTAGACCAACAGAATTCCACCAAATGCTGTCCCAAACTAGTCAACCACCGTTCAGTTCACATATTTAGTGTGAAAACAGCTGTGATGAATTGAGAGCTGCTTTGTTTACGTTTTGTATGTCTGTGTATATCTCGTTTATCCTTGTTTCGGTTCCTGTTGATACCTGCTGATATAAACAGTTAATTCCTCTTATGCAGGCATAGAAAGCACATGCTAGTTTGCATTTGTCTGTATTCGGTGTGGTGTGTTCGAACAGTGCGTTTTGGTCCAGAAGCAGTCGACATGAGTCAGCAACACCATTGGCTTTCATCGCCACTGATTCTTTGAAGTCGGCTTTGTGTGTCCTAACCTTAAATGGTCTGCAGCTACAGAGCAAACTGCAATGCACTGTGTGTTCTGACACCTTTCTATCATGGCCAGCATGTTTTTCAGCAATCTGAGCTACAGTAGCTCTTCTGGGCTATCAGACCAGACGGGATTGCCTTCGCTCCCCTCATGCACCAAGAGCCTTGGGTGCCCATGACCCTGACACTGGTTCACCAGCTGTCCCTCCTTGCACCACTTTTAGTTCTAACCACTGCATATCAGGAACACCCCACAAGACTTGTCGTTTTGGAGATGCTCTGATCCAGTCGTCTAGCCATCACTATTAAGCCCTTGTCAAAGTCACTCAGATCTTTTCGCCTGCCCCACATGAAATTTAAGAACTGAATTCAAATACTGAACTGAACCCTTGACAGGTGCCATTGTAACGATATTATTTATAAATATGTAAATGAAATTATTTAATTAAATATTTTGCATACATTTCTAGAACAGAACTGGATAAAGCCATGTTGAAAATTCTTGTATCATTATCATCATATTAGTATTAGAGTCAAAGATTTTTACAGATGGGATCATGGATATCTCTTTTTATCACTCCATAAATCAGAAAATACTGATATATGAACAAACCCCTCTGTACAAACTTTCAGAATATAGACAGTAATAAAACTGTAAAGTTTAGTGTGTGTAAGTGCAACTGAAGTGGACATTTTCTCATTTTGTAATTTAACTCTACATATGCAAGTATATAAAGGGCAATAAAATAAGTGTATTCTTCTCATTTTGTAATTTAACTCTACATATGCAAGTATATAAAGGGCAATAAAATAAGTGTATTCTTCTCATTTTGTAATTTAACTCTACATATGCAAGTATATAAAGGGCAATAAAATAAGTGTATTTTAAAAATAAGTGTTTTCTTTCCACTAGCCAAATCTCAAAAATCTCAAAACTGACCAGTGAATGTCTGTAGTGTCTTGCTTTAAGTTGCAAGTCCTGCTGTACACAAGTGATTTAGGTGATGTTCTGAGCTAATTTATCACACATTCACAGCAGGTGTATGTGATTAAGTCTGCTCTAAATTCCACCTGTTCCTCTCATTGAAAATAATTTAGGTCCTAACTAATAACATTTTCCAAATAGCTCCCTATGTTCTGGGCAGGATTAACCATATGGGCATTTGAGCACGAGCCCAGGGGCGTGACGTCCGAGAGAGGGCACCACAACATCCAGAAGAGCATCATGCCAATGCTATATTTCCCTCTCTGGCCGCCCTATCCCACTTCTGATGCTATCAGTCTGCACGTGAATCTCCTCACCTGCCAGAAACCAAACATGTATGTAAAAAAGCTTACAATGCAGGTAAAATTAATAAAATCAGTCAAATCAAAATATAAACGATCAAATGCAGTCTGCTACTTAGTAAGTTTAGTTCTTAGTTTAAACCTTTCTAACAATATAAGTTTTACTATCACTTTTTTTTTTAATCAATTTAACACATCCTTGCTGAATAAAAGTATTAATTCCTTTCAAAAAAAGAAAGAAATAATGGTAGTGTATATTGTTACAAAAATGTCTATTTTATGTAAATTATGTACTTTTTAACTTTTTATTCATCAAAGAATCCTGAAAAAAGTATCACAAGTTCCAAAAAAATTTAATTTAATTAAAAATTTAAGCAGCAAAAAACTGTCCAACATTAATAATAAATCAGCATATTAGAATGATTTCTGAAGGATCATGTGACACTGAAGACTGGAGTAATGGCTGAAGAAAATGGAGCTTTGCATCCCAAGAATAAATCATATTTTAAAGTATATTAAAATAGAAAACTGTTATTTAAAATTACAATAATATTTCAAAATATTATAGTTTTTTTTCTGTATTTTTGATCAAATAAATGCAGCCTTGATGAGCATAAGAAACTTCTTTAAAAACATAAAAAATATTTTAAAAACTTTTGAACAGCAGTGTATTTTTATTATTATTTTATTTATTTCCAAGCTCAAAAAAATCAATCCTAAAGTCACTAAGGTCGCTAAAGTCTTAACATTGTTCATTCTGTCAAATTGGATAACCTCTGTATGCCATGAGCTGTAATGCACTCTTCCATTGTAGAAGATTAAAGTGTATTCAATCTCGGACCTGGAAAATGTTTCAAAGGGCAAAAACCATGTGTACGGTATATATATATATATATATATAGGCTTTAATAGATTACTTTAATAGATTTTTTTTTCATGTTACTTACAATGAAAATCATACAATTGTCTTGAAAAGCTTTTGTCCCCACTCAGGTTCATTTGGATATTCTGCAAATTGAAAAGGTTATTTAAGAGTCCTCTTGTAAGGGTCTCATTTTCAGCGAGCATCTCTCCTTCACTCTCTGGAGACAGAATTAGCGTGTTTTAGATATGTCTGAGCTTTGATCTCTAACTTTGAAGGTTTGTTCTTTCTTTGGATCAGCTATCTCTAATGCTGTGAATAGTAGGCCTATCATAATATCAGCAGTGCTTCTAAAAGATGCAGAATGATGCAGCCGTAATACCAAGATAATTTCAAAAGCTATTAAAAAGCAAATAGCTCCATTCACCTTTAGCATTTTCCTTGTAGCGTAGTGACTTAATGCGATTTGAAATGAGGAGACTCGCCGCTGTTGCACCGCCGTGTCGTCACTTCGACGCAGCCCGCGTGTCAATCAAATGACTATCATCAAAACATTCCAAACGCAGACTGCATTATATTCAAGCGTGGAGAGATGACTTTAATAAGAGATACAGCAGAGAGAGAGACTGCATGTGTTGGCAGCTAGGCAAAATATGTGAATTGGCAGGTGTCAAATCTCCTTTAATCTGACTAGCGAAACTGAAATACTTTCATTTCAGTGCAGGTATTCACACACATACTTCAAGCTAGTTGCTATCAGATTTGTGACTGCACTGTGATTGATGAATTATAGAGCATAATACAGATGCCTGTTGAGCAATGCACATATATTGACACATAAATTGGCACTTGGTGGGATAATGCAGCCTTGATGAGCATAAGAAACTTCTTTAAAAACATAAAAAATATTTTAAAAACTTTTGAACAGCAGTGTATTTTTATTATTATTTTATTTATTTCCAAGCTCAAAAAAATCTAATCTAAAGTCACTAAGGTCGCTAAAGTCTTAACATTGTTCATTCTGTCAAATTGGATAACCTCTGTATGCCATGAGCTGTAATGCACTCTTCCATTGTAGAAGATTAAAGTGTATTCAATCTCGGACCTGGAAAATGTTTCAAAGGGCAAAAACCATGTGTACGGTTTAATTAGAACAACTAATCAGCTGAAATCACAGAGCCTTGATTATTTAATTACACTACCCTGGATGCAGATAGATTACACACAGCTTCTGTTTCCACTATCTGCAGCTTTTACTATTTGATGATGGACTACAAAAGCACCATTAAAGCCTGTCGATATAGAAATCATTTAGTGTGGAAGCCAGGATATTTTGTTTCAACAAAACAATGTTTCTCACATAAAAATAAACACCGCAATGTGCTCGACAGTTTAATCTCATGAATTTTTCAATGAGATGGATATTAGAAACATGCTCATTCATGGGATCTCTGGTTTCGTGATCTATTTTTAGCTGTCTGTTGCTAGATTGTGCGGCACGTGAGCCACCTCCCCCACTCCTCCACCCCCAAACCCATAGATAACAAGGTGGAAAATAGGGAATGTCACCAGTGACAGGGCCATGTTTCCTATGTATGAATGTTTTAAAAAACATCTCTGTGCTAAGACACAACAATTACAAAAGCTCTAAGGATCTGTAAGTAGCCAAAAACCGAGACATTTGAAAGAATATATTTTTATCATCGGTCTGCTGAAAAAATATGGCTTTGATTGATTTCTGGTATACAAATTTCTCAAAAGTGAACCAGCAGCATTTAGGCACACATATTCGATTACAGTATGTCTTGACCAAATATATTTGTGCAAATAACTTAGCAGAAGACCATATGCGAAAATTCACAATATTTGAAGGACAAATGGCATAGGTATATAGAAAAAGGAAGGGTTTTAAATGTATTTCTTTATTAAAATATTATTTATAATAAAAATTAAATATTACAATTTATTTTTCCCAGTTTACTATTGTAAATTTATTTTTTATGTAAAATAAACGTTGTATAGATATGGATGTAGATTTTTTTTAGATTATTGTAAAATATTCCGATTTTATACTTATGTTTTTCCTCAGTTTTCCTAATTTAGAAACTATTAAATTATTAGATTTTTATTACATTGTTATTATTATTATTATTTTCAAGGTAATTTTATCTAAATTAATTAGTTATGTGTGATGCCACAATTGTTCAGCCAGATCTTTTGAAGGAACTGATGGCCTTAC
>NW_015635021.1:697630-705860 GCF_001515625.1 Sinocyclocheilus rhinocerous
ATATATATATATATATATATATATATATATAGGCTTTAATAGATTACTTTAATAGATTTTTTTTTCATGTTACTTACAATGAAAATCATACAATTGTCTTGAAAAGCTTTTGTCCCCACTCAGGTTCATTTGGATATTCTGCAAATTGAAAAGGTTATTTAAGAGTCCTCTTGTAAGGGTCTCATTTTCAGCGAGCATCTCTCCTTCACTCTCTGGAGACAGAATTAGCGTGTTTTAGATATGTCTGAGCTTTGATCTCTAACTTTGAAGGTTTGTTCTTTCTTTGGATCAGCTATCTCTAATGCTGTGAATAGTAGGCCTATCATAATATCAGCAGTGCTTCTAAAAGATGCAGAATGATGCAGCCGTAATACCAAGATAATTTCAAAAGCTATTAAAAAGCAAATAGCTCCATTCACCTTTAGCATTTTCCTTGTAGCGTAGTGACTTAATGCGATTTGAAATGAGGAGACTCGCCGCTGTTGCACCGCCGTGTCGTCACTTTGACGCAGCCCGCATGTCAATCAAATGACTATCATCAAAACATTCCAAACGCAGACTGCATTATATTCAAGCGTGGAGAGATGACTTTAATAAGAGATACAGCAGAGAGAGAGACTGCATGTGTTGGCAGCTAGGCAAAATATGTGAATTGGCAGGTGTCAAATCTCCTTTAATCTGACTAGCGAAACTGAAATACTTTCATTTCAGTGCAGGTATTCACACACATACTTCAAGCTAGTTGCTATCAGATTTGTGACTGCACTGTGATTGATGAATTATAGAGCATAATACAGATGCCTGTTGAGCAATGCACATATATTGACACATAAATTGGCACTTGGTGGGATGGGATTATAAATAAATCTCCACATTAGTGTCCTAATTCAAAAATACAACCCAGACTCAATGGTTAAAATAAATAAATATATAAAAATGACAATACCTTCTTGCTCATTTCGTGACATTTTCAAAGTGAAATGCGCAATGAGGGCATGCTAAAAGCATCCAGAATGTTAATCTAGCGACGTATTATTACATATTAATATGTATCGCAGCAGTTTGGAAATGTAATGACCGGTGAGTGCTGCTAAGATGTTAATGCTGTATCCCTAACCATTTGTGTAAAGCAAATGTGAGATAAATTCTACATTATACAAGTAACCATGCCATTTTAGCTTGCTTCTCAATGTCTTTGAGCTGTTTTACCATGACTCGTGTTTCACGGGACTCGAAACCCGAGCGCTTTTGCATTGCAAGTGCAATGCTGTGTGAGATGCCGAGCAAGTTTCACATTAGAAAATCCATACATATGGATTTGATTGTGATTCATTGATTTTTTTATTTTTTTTTTATTTTTGCAAGTTATACACTGTGGTAAAATTGTTTTGGAGTCATAATGTTATTGTGGAATAGGTGAAAATAAGTCTTTACGAATCAGTAATCTGTGTGAAAAGGAATAAACATTTACTGCCTGGGGTGTTCATCTCAGCTGGAAACTGCAGTAAATTGTATGTATAGGTACGATCTTGGAGTTCTTTGAAGCACATTTTTCCTATGAGCCGTTGCAGCCATATGTTTTTTTTTTGTGTGATCTCTACAACTGTGGCCTTAACTAATAATTTTAGCTAATTTATAATTGGCAAAATGGATAATATTGAACTAGAGCTGTCAAATCGATTAATTGTGATTAATCGCAACCAGAATAAAAGTTTGGTTTACATGATATGTGTGAGTACTGTGTATATTTATATATAAATACACACACATACATTTATATATTTAAGAAATATTTACATGTGTGTGTGTGTATATATATATATATATGTGTGTGTGTGTGTGTATATAAATATATATTAAATATATTTATTAAATATATACATGTATATATACACATATAGTATGTAAACACAAACTTTTGTTTTGTATGCGATTAATCACGATTAATCGATTTGACAGCCCTGTAATTGAACACTTCATAATCTCTTTCTGAATAAGATATACTGTATGTAGCTTGTATTTTATTGGTTGTTTAATGGTTCTAAGCGGTTTAGTTGTTACTAGCTGTTAGTATCGCTCGGGACAGGTTGGGTTTTCATGACATCTTGTGCTGTAGTGAAACACTTCTGTGTGACTGTGACATTCTGTGTGTGACTGCAGAGAGAATAATGGAGGATACAATGACAGAGACACACAGAATCAAATCCAGCTAATCTTCTTCTCGACTAGCATAGACCCGTCTAATTAAAAGAAAATCTCTCAGTCTCTCTCTTTCTAACCCGTTCCTCTCTCAGCTAGTCACATCTCTCTGGCGCTCTTTCTGTCTGTCTGTCTTTTATTCTCTGGCACTGTTTTCTTGTGTAATAAATACACCCATCCTCAGCACTCTCTCACCCACATAAAACCTTGTCTCCCACTGACGCTTTTTTCTTCTTCATCCCTCATTTTTTCATCTTCCATCCTTTCACCAACAGCACTTTGAGTTTTGAATTTCAAACTGGGAGGATTAGTAAAGGTGGCTTTCACAATGCGCTCTGCGCACAATGCGCTCAGAAACTGCAGGCCAACGAGGCTGTAATGAGATTTTAAAAGGACCTTTTACTTTCCGTCTTTCACTCTCTCTCCCCTTCCTCCATTTCTTAGTGTAACGACAGCTACCTCAGTCGAAAGAGTGCAAACAAACATGCGGCCCACAATGGAGAAAGAAAAATATGAATGCAGATAACGCTATACCTTCTGTCAAACTTTTCTCTCTCTCCGTCTGTGTATGTCTTCTATGTGTCTTTCTTTTTTTCCCTTTTTTTTCATGCACTCTCCTCCTCAAAATGCGATTATCTGCTCTTCCAAACACGCATAACTCTCACATCCGTGTGGAAGTGGGAAGCATGGGGAGAAAGAACAGGAAGAGAGAATGGAATGTATATCGCAGTGGATGGAAGTAATTGAGGATCTTTTGAACTTGAAGTGTAGGAAAAGCATATGTGTCAGGCTGCAAGCAAATTGTTACTCAGAGTGAGAGAGGAAGAGGCACAAACAGAAAGAGAATAATTTCACAAATAGAATCCTCTGAGGTGAACACTACAAAGGACGCTGAGCACTCGAAACTGAATCTTGAAGGAGTAGTTCACACAAAAGAATCTGAAGAATCTGCCATTATCTAGTCACCCTGTCATTCCAAAATCTGTATTCTGTCATTTTCCTCTTGGACACAAAAATAGGTATCTGTTTGAGGAGTCGTTGTGCAGGTTTTGCCATACAACAACAGTTATAAAGAGCCTAAAAAGCTCTATATAAGTACCATAAAAGCAGTCCATTTGACCATGAATTCCATGTCTTCTGAAACCATATGAGAACTTTCTGTGATGAACAAACAGAAATTGTTATGTCTACCCCATGTACCATCTTGCCATTAATTGCATAATGTACAAAACTGGACAAGTTTTGGCAGATTATCAGTAAATAATGACTTAAAGGAAAATGAAAATTTGCTGAAAATGTACTCACCCTCAAGCCATCAATATGTATGAGGTTGTTTGAATGGGTGCCATCAGAATGAGAGCTCAAACAGCTGATAAAAACACCTCAGTAATCCACAAGTAATCCACACGACTCCAGTCCATCAACTAATGTCTTGTGACATAAAAAAGCTCTGTGTTTGTAGTAAATTCATCGAGACTTTTTATTTTATTTATTTATTTTGTACTTCAATCGAGCTGAAATACGAGTACTCATCCATAATATTGCTTTCTCCAGGCTCCAGGAATTTTCATTTTTGTTTGTTGGCTTAAAAGGCAACATTTTGGCACCAAACCTTTTGATTAGATGTTTAGTTCCTTCTCATGCTGTGTGTGTGTTGTTTTACTTCCATGTCATCTGTCATGTCTGTTATGTTTAGTCCAAGTTCACAGAGTGAACCTTCAAAAGAAAGAGCTTGCATGCACGAGCACACACACAATGCTGGCCTTGCAAACAAAATTGATTAAACTGAGATTTAACTGATCAAACCAGCTCAGTAAGTGATCAGCCTTTCAATGTATTTCAGTGTCTGACAGGTGTGATTATACATTATAATGCAATTATTCACCCTTGTGATCTGATAACATGAGTCACTGTGTTTGTTTACATTTGTTTAAATGTGGTGTGCATTTCTACTTTGAAATTATGAATTAATCTTGACAATCAGTGCATTTGTTACATCCACCTAAAACATCAAAAAGGTTCAATATACATTAAAGCAGTGGTTCTCAGCTGGTGGATCACAATCCGGAAATGGGTCTTTTCTGATAGATCACAGACAGAAGGGGGAAATAAATGCTAAAGGCATCTAACTGTATAACATGCATAGTTAAGATTGCAAATTAAATCGACTTAATAACCTTTTAAAAGGGAGTATAAAAGCTTCCCATATCTTATGTTGCTGACATTAAAGTCTGTCCAATTAAACTCCATTTTTTTTCTTTAACAGTTTTATCTCTTGCTTTAGTTAACTAAAATAACCCTGGGTTGTACCAAATAAAGATACAACTCAGAGAACATTAAAAACAGAGGTTGTCGTTGTTTTAGTTAACAAAAAATAACCCTGTGTTCAAAACCGTTTCCATATCATTGGATGTTTCAGTGAGTAGCCTACCATTGGTTTGGTCAGCCGTCAGGAAGTGGAAGCAACATCAAACCTGCACTAAAAGGTTGCCCTTCAAAACTCTCCACACAAACAAAAGGAGATTTATGAGAGAAACCACTTTAAAGGAGATGCAGAGTTCAGTAGCAGCGTATAGAGTAAAGGTGCACTAGTAAACCACATAAAGTGTTCTGCCTTTCACTGGCCTTTATGAAAGAAGGCACAAAACAAGATATCAGAAAAAACTATGGAGAAAAAAAAGCTTAATAGTGATCCTGTTGTGACATACAGTAGAAAACATTTTTGAAAGATCTTGTTTGAGACGTGTACACACAAGTCTATTTCAACCCTAAATCCTGCAACTGCAATGAAGTATGGCGGTGGAAACATCATGCTGTGGGGCTATTTTTCATCAGCCGGAACTGGCCATCTCATTAAAACTGGAAGAATGGATGGAGCAAAATACTGGCAAATTCTGCTAGAGAAAATGAAGCAAAGCTTATGTAACGGAGGCCAGCGAGTAGGTGCTGTGCAGGTAAACCTCACTCCCCTGATCTCAAGAGACGCACTAGCGACTGACACTAGCGGCTGCAGTCTTTAGCCTCCTTGTTAATGCGTCTGCCTCCCATGCCGGAGACCCGGGTTCGAGACCCACTCGGAGCGAGAATGAGGTGTGGCGGAGAGGACCCGGGAGAGAGGGGTTACACTTAGAAACAAGTCTATTTTTCAGAATAACTACTCAAAGATTCCATATTCAAGGCCAAAAATAACAATTTGGTGGGCCAAGAGCTCAAAGTCTTCTTCCAGCATTTAGTGGAAAACCTTCCCAGAACAGACTCCTTATTAAAGTCAATGGTTTCAAATGAAATAATCAGCAAACATTTAATGATTGGGGTTTTCGGGTGTCCACTTACTTTTGACCATATAGTTTGTTTTAAACAATTTCATTTTATTTTTAGTTAAGGTAAATACATCACAAATATTTGTTTTTCAGGACTTGCAATTGACCCTTCGCAAGAAGTTTGATTGACAGGTGATCCGACCAATCATAATGCCGAATCTGCCATTTTGTCCGACCAACAAACCAGACAGGAGAGTAGATTAACGTTGGTGGACTTGAACTTAAAAAATGGTGTGTATTGACATCTTTCCGCGGTTGAAACAAGATAACTCCTGATGTTCATTCATGTTTATTTTGTGCTATAGCTAGTAAAGAGGAAGAGATGATCGGTTCATGTGCTGCTTGATCTGTCACAACACATCCACAAAACGGTATTCATTTTTTAAATTTATAAAAAAAATGACAAAATTTGAAAGCTGACACTTTGTTTCATACCATGTCAGAACGTTGTCAGTGTCCTTTTTGCTTTGCGATGTATTTTTCACTGCGTGAGAACGTGTGGCGTGAGAGTGCCATGGCTTGTTGGACGTAGCAACAGTAAATAAGGAGGGTCTGGTCTTTGTGAAGGGACAATTCATTAAAATGTTAGAATTGTTAAATTATTAAGCAGATGCACGCTATTATTTGTGCTTACATTGGTGACACTTCTTGATGACACTCAGAATGAGGTTTTGACATCAATAAAAGGATTCAGCTAAAGTGCTTAAAGCTGTTATCTCAACCAACGTAATCAATGTAATGGCACCTTCACAAAATTACACAAAACAATAAAATTACATCGAAGGATGTTTATTTATGTTCGAGGATACAATGCATCTATTTGAGTCATTTATGGATTTTCATTTGTATATTGTTATTAATTTCAGTAAACATGCACTTGTGTACGATCAACCTTTTGGTGAGCAATCATTATACAGAAAGCTAATAACAGGAACCTATTTATCAGCATGTCTTACTAAATTATTCTCCTTAAATCTACTCCTATCTAAACTTTGTTTATTTTGCATCATCGTTGTTCTAATGTTATTTGTATATATATATATATATATATATAAGGCTTCCAGTGTTCTGTTGACCCTTTGCCCTTGCGGGCTTCATTCACGTTCTATCTCTCTGTAGTCACTGTCCTTGTCCTAGTACTTGTCCATCTCACACAGATGAGACTCAGACGTGACAGTCAGCATTAATACATTCATTCTCACATGACTGCATGCATAATTCTCACCCAGTTACAGAGCCATAATTGCTGTTCTCCTTGCTTTAATAAAGACATTGTAGCGCAGGATGAGAAGGTCACTGTGTAATGAAGGAACTTTAATCCATTTACACCTACATCATACAGTGTGTAGAAATGCATGTGGTTTTCTTGGAAAAGACAAGAATAAGGAAACACAAAAGAGGTGGAGTGAATGAAAAAAGATGTTGTCTTCACAGACTTACACTGAAATTACAATCTCTTCCCAATCAAAGCCTCCTGCAGCTCCTCCTAAAGCCTGTCCATTCATATTCATCACCATTCCTCATAGGGTGTTGCAGTTTACCTTCTCTATTTGACAAAAGTTCTCACCTCTTTATTCTCAAATCAATGCAAGGATTGTACTTGTGTATATGTGGGTTGCATAGAAAGAGTCCCAGCTTTTATATGTCCCTGCATTTTCATATTTATTGATTTATTTGGACACACACACTACAGCAATCTCACAGTTTACAAATCGTAGATGACATATCACTTAACATATTGTGACAATTCACCTTTATAAATTGTGCAAAATCCCTTCTCATCCAGCTTTTCATGAACTCATTGTTTAGAGGGAGTGAGACTTCACTGGGAACAATCACTAATCAGTTTCCTGAATTATTTATTGATTCTAGCTGGACCTGGTAGCAGTTTACTGGTAACACTTTATTTTAAGGAGCAGTTCTCACTATTATCTTGCATGCATATTACTAGCATGTTTCTTAGTATTTGTAAAGCACATATTAATGCCTTATTCTGCATGACCATATTGATCCCTTAATCCTACTCCATACCTAACCTTAACAACTACCTTACTAACTATTCAAAATTGTGAGGAAAACATTTTTGAATTGTGAGATGTAAACTCAGAATTGTAAGAAAAAAAGTCTGAATTATGAAATAAAAAGTCTCAATTACCTTTTTTTTTTAATTTTTTTTTTATTATATTTGATTATAGAAATGGATTTCCATCAGACACAGAAGTTTTTGAACATCTAGTTTTATTGGCATGAATGAATAACAAACCATCAAATTGAAAATTCTGGTGGGCTCAATTATGCAGGCTAGGGGCTATTATAATAGGGACCATTAAGGAACTTGTCACATCGTAGACTGATTAAAAACTTTAATTCCTTCAGTGAGAGACTGAAATGAATTTTAACACAGAATTTCACACATGCATTAGAATCAAAGTGGCATGTTTTTTTTTTTTTTTTATGTGCACAGTGTCTTCCATTCAGTATATACCTGCATCTGTTTTGAATGACAGAGAACATTTATTTTTTATCATTCATTCATTCATTCATCTTTTTGCAGGAAGGAAAAAGTCTGTTTTTATGCTTTTTTCCCCCCAAATAGATATGGCATGAACAGGAGATATGCAGATTCACTATGTACTGTATCCATCAATTTGACCTATGTATATTGACCTATATATATATATATATATATATATATATATTTTTTTTTTTTA
>NW_015635021.1:707401-710506 GCF_001515625.1 Sinocyclocheilus rhinocerous
GACATTGTTCAAATAAGTACAAGCTAGAAAGAGAAGGAATAAATAAAGAGAGAGAATTTATTTTTATTTTTTTTTATTTATTTTATTTTATTTTTTTTTTGGTAACGTTTTATTTTAGAAGCCGATAGCTACTGGCTACTAGCTACTGGTGTTTTTTTCCCCCCATGCTCCACAGAACAATGATTGAATAGAACGATCCCTACTTTAAATGAGCGGTGAGAAAAGAACCGGTGTTTTCCCACATTAATCACTGTGCCTGAAAGGGTTAAAAGATGTGAGTGGTTGGGAAATGTATGCATTTTTGTATTCTCCCTAAAGGACCATCGTTGGTTTTCAGATGTTCTAAGGGGAGAAAGGTCTTCACTTTGCCAAACAGAATGGAAAAAGAAATGTATGAAGAACATCCCTTCTGATTACCCACAGTAAAACTGAGAATGTGAGATTGAGGAAGCAAGGAGCATCATTAACCCCTCTACCCTTTGGGAGATTTGTTATAAATCTAATAGAGAGAAATTACTCCTTTTTCCCATCTTGCAGCACTGATATGATTGTTTCTTTTTTGTAACTGTTCCTACTTTCTCCTTAACTCTGCTGTAGTCTCTGTGTTCTCTGAGGCTAATTGTGTATAACAAAGATGACACATCAAATTTTAACTCAGAATATTCAAACTTTCTTTGTGAGAGCATGAACTTCACTTGTCAAAAGTGAAAAACCATTAGAAGGAAATGAAAGTGATTTGGAGTTTTGTATTGTTCAGATTGATCAGGTTCTGTAATGAGAGGGCATACAGAAACAGGACAGACTTACTCTTATGTTTGTTCTTTTTTTCTCTCTGTATTCTCTTAGAGAAAAGTGAACATGATACTGTAAGAGCTTTGCAGTTAGCACAGTGCTTCTATAAAAGAGATATGCACCAGAGCATCTAACAAACACATTAGACGTTGCTAATGGGTTGAAAGGTGAGAACTATTATTCTAATATTCTAAAATACGATCCAGTATAATTAATTTAATGTGTTTTGTGTCAGGCTCCCTCTTTTTCTTTTGGAGTGCAAGAGTTCTAATAACTCACCTTAAATTAACCTTAAATTAACAAAAATTTCTAACTTTATTATCATCTTAATTTAACATGAGAATTTGATGTCATTCCTATTCTTTAATTGCTACATAATACTGGATGTGTTTTGAATTTCAGATTAATTTCAGTTCATTAATTACAAGTTGGAAACATTTAGAAGAATTAGATCATCACTTCAAACCCGGATCACAATAAATCAAGAAACAAAAACAAATGAATGCAAAAAAAATACTCAAGTGTGATGCAAGTAGTCTTAATATTTCTGTCCATTTCTCTACATAAAAAAATAGTCTGATCTTCTGCTCTACTGGACATTCTGTAACAAAACAGACGGGAGAAATTAATGTGTGTTGTCATAATGTCAGAAAAAGAAACTTAAATTTGTTTACTATAAAAGAATAAAAAGGAAGGTGGAAGAGGCCAGAAACATCACCACCATTTTTTTTCCCTAAGATTTTTTCCAAGCAGTTTCTTGTTACCTGAAGCTACTAAATCACTGAGAATGTGAAGTTGATAATACACATTATAACATGAAGCTTTTGTAGTTATTATAAGATAATCTTAATAAATGAATGTGTTTTTAAGTTTTCAAAGGTTTCTATAGTTAGGTTCTCAGTAGTTAAAGGGATAGTTCACCCGAAAATGAAAATTACTCCATGATTTACTCACCCTCGAGCCATCCTAGGTGTATATGACTTTCTTCTTTCAGACGAATACAATCGGAGTTATATTAAAACATGTCCTGGCTCTTCCAAGTTTTATAATGGCAGTGAATACTGGTTGAAATTTTGAAGCAAAATAAAGTGCATCCATCCATCATAAAAAGTGCTCCACACGCTCCGGGAGGTTAATAAGGGCCTTCTGAAGCAAAGCGATGCGTTTGTGTAAGAAAAATATCCATACATAAAACTTTGTAAACCGTAATCTCTAGCTTCCGCTAACTGTCGTACGCGCTTTCACGAGAGAGTGGTGTTTCAGTGGATGACGTAGGACGTAGCGTAAGCTCCGATGAGAATAGGCTAGTTTCACAAGAACCAAGTTTTGTTTACAGCAAAGGAAAACCAGTCTCCTCTTGGCTTTTCAGACGAATACAATCGGAGTTATATTAAAACATGTCCTGGCTCTTCCAAGTTTTATAATGGCAGTGAATACTGGTTGAAATTTTGAAGCAAAATAAAGTGCATCCATCCATCATAAAAAGTGCTCCACACGCTCCGGGAGGTTAATAAGGGCCTTCTGAAGCAAAGCGATGCGTTTGTGTAAGAAAAATATCCATACATAAAACTTTGTAAACCGTAATCTCTAGCTTCCGCTAACTGTCGTACGCGCTTTCACGAGAGAGTGGTGTTTCAGTGGATGACGTAGGACGTAGCGTAAGCTCCGATGAGAATAGGCTAGTTTCACAAGAACCAAGTTTTGTTTACAGCAAAGGAAAACCAGTCTCCTCTTGGCTTATATTGAAATCCTCATCATTTCTCACCGGAGCTTACGCTACGCCTACGTCCTACGTCATCCACTGGAACGCCACTCTCTCGTGAACGCACGTACGACAGTTAGCGGAAGCTAGAGATTACAGTGGAGCACTTTTTATGATGAATGACCACCATTCACTGCCTTTATAAATATTGGAAGAGCCAAGGCATTTTTTAATACAACTCCGATTGTATTCATCTGAAAGAAGAAAGTCATATACACTAGGGATGTGCCGATACGAGTATCGGTACCAAACGGTTCACGGGGCAAATTCCAAATGGAAGTGATCATCCCTATCCCCTTGGAGTGGGGACTTTGGAGTGAGCAGGGCACGTGCGTGCCATTATGTAGTCGTTTGGAATGCACTTGGCAAAGCGAGCGACGTAATTTCCTCATTATCTTTAGCTGGCATGTTCCCGTGACAACGCAGCACGGTGTCCGTCAGCAGATTTGCTGTTTTACTGTCATAAATGTCTTTTTATTGTTGTTAGCATAACTGTTGCAAATAAACATACATTTTATGTTTTAAAAAGTTTTTAAAATATGCTATATAAT
>NW_015635021.1:710739-727000 GCF_001515625.1 Sinocyclocheilus rhinocerous
GAGTGGGGACTTTGGAGTGAGCAGGGCACGTGCGTGCCATTATGTAGTCGTTTGGAATGCACTTGGCAAAGCGAGGGACGTAATTTCCTCATTATCTTCAGCTGGCATGTTCCCGTGACAATGCAGCAGCATTCGCTGATGGACACCGGCATAAAACAAATATACAATTTATATTTTAAAAAGTTTTATATATATTAGTTTTTATATATTATATAGCATAAAACTTTTTAAAATATAAAATGTATGTTTATTTGCAACAGTTATGCTAACAACAATAAAAAGACATTTATGACAGTAAAACAGCGACATCTGCTGACAGACACCGTGCTGCGTTGTCACGGGAACATGCCAGCTGAAGATAATGAGGAAATTACGTCGCTCGCTTTGCCAAGTGCATTCCAAACGACTACATAATGGCACGCACGTGCCCTGCTCACTCCAAAGTTTCCACTCCAAGGGGATAGGGATGATCACTTCCATTTGGAATTTGCCCCGTGAACCGTTCGATACCGATACTCGTATCGACACATCCCTAATATACACCTAGGATGCCTTGAGGGTGAGTAAATCATGGGTTAATTTTCATTTTTTGGTGAACTATCCCTTTAAATAGATGATTAGGTGCTGCCCCAACGTTGCATTGACTTTTTATAGTTGTCATCATCACAGAGCATTTTCACAGGCCTCGTTATATAGCAAACTGGCCTTTTTACTTCATTAATAAGTAAGTGGTAAATGAATGTGGGACTGAGTCTGGATGGCCAGTCTTAGCCTCACTTTTACCCTAGTTTTCCACATTAAACTTTCAAACAGTGGGGATTTCAATTTCGATCTAATTCTTATAGTCCATCTCTGTGTTTAGAATGTGCCAGTGGGAACCCAGCTCTTTGAATATTGATTTCTAGGAAATTGCATCAGAGCTCCAAACCCAATGATCAGGCATAAATACAGGGAGAGAGGACGCATCCCTGCAAATGTGTCTGATTTCGCATTCGTTATCAAGAAAGTCAAGATAGTGCTTCTTATTGAATGCTGAAATATTTTACATAGCCAACAGAGAAGAACAAATTGAATGGATGTCTAAGAACCAGAAATGGTCATAGATAGTAATCTCCAAGACACAAAAGCTGAGGTATGGGATGTTCTGAATGCATGAAGTCATGAATAAATAACCCCTTCTTTGCCTTTTAACTACACACGACTCATAAAGAGGGCAGAGCGACTTGGTGAAAATGGACATATCATTTGAATACTGATGTTTTTTTTCTCTCTCTCTCTCTCTTCTTTTTATGTGGGCATTTCCCTGAACACCTGACTGCACTGCTACTGATACTCCTTATTCAAATTTATTTTTAAACAGACAAGGCTGTAGGAATGGCTGTTAGAAAATAAGAAGTAAAATAACAAATTTGCTGAGGTTTATGCTTAAAACAAGTTTTATGAAATTGAATATTCATACTAGAAAACAAGATATACTGATTGATTGATAGAAGCCGGTATGAACTGAGGGGTGGGTTGTTGGGAAATTTGTGCTTTTCAAGTCATTTTAACTGTACTTAAAGACAACTAAACCTGAGTTCAACACAATCTCAAGGTAATTTACTAAACCTGAACGTGGTTGCAATTGCGAATCCACGTAACTGCTGAAATGACACATGAAGCTCTGCAGTCACATGTTTGTATGCAGCAGTGTCTGCAATTGCATGTGTTTGTGAATGCACATTTGGGGCTATACATGTGTTCAAGCTGAGCTTTTGGACAGAACTTGACCTCTTTGACCTTCACCTGTCCTCATTTTGAAGTGGCCGGCAACATTCTGTCAGAGCTGAGTCAAAACAATGCTTATCTCTGGGGCATTAACTTCATTAGGACTGACAGAATCAGTTCATGCATCAATGGATGCCGTGACCGTTTCCACCAAACCTGTTACTGATCTTGACGTTGCCTTGAGCTTCTCCTCCAATGTGAGCACAGAGGTTCTGTTCTGTTGCAACTCTAAATAGCATTAGAGGAAAACTGCATCTACTCTGTCCTCTTCTCATGTTGTTTCCTTTCCCTGGAGACAGTCTCAATCTCATCTCATTTTCTTCAGATGAAACATGGCACTTATTGTTTGAATTAATCAGGATCAGTTTAATGTTCCATGGTGTTGGTATTTTCAGTGTTGATAAAAATGGATATTGGTTTCACATTATTTAAAATATTAGATCAGATCTTTTTCTTTGAATTTGCTTTCAGTCCTTCCATGCTATGGACATTTATGCTATCTCAAATAGCTTCTTTTTTTAATAAGGTTTTCATAACTATTTTTCATAACAATCAAACTTATGAGCTTTGCATGGGATATGATCAAATGGATAAGAAAAATCCAATAGGAAAATTCTGGGCTCAGGCCATCCAAGATGTAAGTGACTTACTTTCTTCAGTAGAACAGTAAAGATGATTGTTTTCCCCCGTGGTCCTTGGTACACTGTAAAAAAAAAAAAAATCCTGTAAAAAAACGGATAATGTACATAAATGGACAATCCGTTATGCAGAAATTTCTAAAAAATTATAGCATAGGCCTATCTTTAGTAGCAAATAAATCCAGCACAATATATACAAATTGAACGTGGTTTATTTTTACCTCGTGTAAACATTCTTAAAAGTGCGTTCAGTAGCTTTTATTTGCCTTAAACAGG
This sequence comes from Sinocyclocheilus rhinocerous, assembly GCF_001515625.1. Lineage (NCBI taxonomy): Eukaryota > Metazoa > Chordata > Actinopteri > Cypriniformes > Cyprinidae > Sinocyclocheilus > Sinocyclocheilus rhinocerous. Next base: position 713,421 of record NW_015635021.1, read on the forward strand.
TGAAGACAAAAATATTACGACATCTATTAATTTAACAATGTGTAAAGCACCATTGAAAATGCTTGTATTGTGGAACACTTTTTAGTTTTAAACAGCAACAGGCAGAAAAAAGAAAATATGAGCAGGTACTTGCACCAAATAGTGGTCACAAAGATAAACTTCACTGTGAAACAGTCAGGATTCAAAACATTTTCAAATACATGGGAAAAAATTAATACAAAGAAAGGGCTGTCATTTATAACAACTGCTATAGACTTATAATCAATAGTCAAGTGAAATGTTCCAATGTTGACACCATTTTCCTTCAAGAGAAAACAATATTATTTAAAAGGACAGTTCACTCAAAAATGTGAATTCTGTCATCAGTTACTCACCCTCACACCGTTCCAAATCCATAAGATTTTCATTCATCTTTGGAACACAAATGAAGAGTATTTTTAATGAAATATCTGTGCGTTCTGTCCCTCCATTGACAGCCTACAACTACCATTTCAAGGTCCAATAAGGTATAGCTGTCAGATTTAATTAAAAAGTATTTCAGATTTCATCAGAAATATCTTAATTTGTGTTGCAAAGATGAACGAAGGTCTTACGGGTTTGGAACGACATGAGGGTGAGTGATTAATGACAGAATTTTCATTTTTGAGTGAACTAACCCTTTGATAATTTTCAACTAAACAGCAACACAACAAAATGCCTTATACACAGTTTCATTACATATGTTCCTTACATTTGTATGGATTGCAGCGTAGGCGCCATTCTCCTCTGGATGTGTTATGTTTAAAATAAAACAAAGAGAATGTGTAGCTCAGCCACAATGGGGGAGGAAATGATAACTTTTTGAATGACAGCAATCTGGAATCACCAATGACAATAAACAAATAAGAAATTATAAATAACACATTGTAAATTCAGAAAGCCACTCTAAACATTGATTAAATCTTTCCTACACAAACAACTTCAATAACAAAGTCAAATGAATAAACGACTCAATGACTAATTTTTTGTCAGTATTGAACATCCCTAATGGTAAATAAATATGGAAGCATATGGGTAGCAAAATTCAATTTGAAATGTTCAATTATTATAAAAATGCATATTCGCTGTAAAATGGGTAGGTTTAGGTTTGTAGGTAGGTTAAGGGGTCTAAAAATCTAAATCACTTATTGATACAATTATAAAAATGCATTGATACGGATATCTTAATGATATAAAAGATACGTAAATATTTGTACGTTTTTTAGCTAAAAATACGTAGCGATTTGTACATTTTAAACGTTGAAATACGTCTAAATTGTACGTTTTAGCATTAATAAAAACGTACAAAAATTTACGTTTTGTGCTTGTAAATGTTACGTATTAATACCTACGTATAAACATGAGACCAGGCTGTAATACCACGGCAAAAGCAAAAGGGTAGCAAAATGGTGATTTAAATGTCTTTTATTTTTCTTAAATGCATTGACACTTACATATAAGACGTTTCAATAGCATTTTCATTTAATACCCCGCGATGAATTTAGTTTAAGTCAATGTGGAAAGCGTTTGGTTGACGGTGAATATTGACCTATTGTGCGTCCTGTTGCCGAGCCCCGCCTTGATGTAGCAAGGGATATGTAAATGAATGGGCACAACTGTACTGTATGTATGCTTTAACTAGTATAAGAGAAATGGTTGAGTGAAACCAAAGAAGTTTTAACACCGAGATTTTTTTTCCCTAAAAGCTAAGCTGTCATTCTCTGCAAATCTCATTACATTAATAAGGGACAGAGTCTCCTTTTGCAGTCATATTACTCCAGTTGTTCTCAAGTTTGATATGTCATCTCCCTAAGACATAACTACGGTCATTTTGACTCTTTTAATCTGTCAATCACTTCTAGAGGAAAAGAGACAGTGAGAGACAGTGTAACTGAACAAGAGACAAAAAGTTGTGTGTTTGCTTTCAAAATCCCATCAGACCTCTGGCTGTCTCTCATCATGTCCCTGTCACCCTTACATAATAGCTACACATAATATTCTGCCTCCTGTGAGAATTTATAGACCACAGAATCTGCCTGTTTGATTTGTGGTTATCTATCTCTAAAAATCCTGCTTTCTAAAAATGTTCTTTGTCATTCACAGAAGCTGAAACTTCCTCTGTGAGACTTTCCTATATTTAGAAAAGACTGACCGTCTCCCTGTGCACTGGAATTTCCACAAAAATAGCAGTAGATCTTACTTAGATCAATAATTGAGTGTCACCTTTAAAATTATGCTTGACAGAGCAGTGCCAAGTAAAAACCAGGTTGATGGCTGAAAAAAAAAACAGTGCATAAGCAGTACAATGATGCTTGAAAGTTTCTGAACCCAGCAGAAATGGTCACTTTTTTGTATAATATATATATATAAAAAACTTTTTTTTAATATGCATTTTTATTTTATATTGAATAATATTAATATTATCCCAATTAATTAGAAATTAAAATAAAAAGTACTTAAGTATTTTTAATTAAAATATTTTATGTAACAAAAAATATTTATTAGATTTATTCAATTGTGTATACAACTATATGTAAGGGTATTTCACACCTGACTCATTTGAAGCTTTGTTTCAGATCCTGGCACATTTTCTTCATTAGTGACTTGTTTAGGCATAAATGAGCATATCAATCACACAGATCCACCCCAAAATAATCAGTCTGAGATCGCCTCTCTTACCATAATTGAGAATGGAAAATGTGAGCAGCAGTGTCTAATTCTGTGAGTGAGCACATTAGTTATAGCAGCTGAAGACCAAATCAAATTATTTTATTTGCCTTAAAATGTTGTCTAATTGCTCTTTTCTGAAATAGGTGAGTTGCAAGAACGCTGTCCCTACAAAGCCTTACTCCCACTCTAACTGATCAATTATTTATATATGTAATTTGTCAGTTAAAACGGGAAATAGTGGCTACATCTGCATACTAAGTGTGTGTGTAACGACAGCTACAGATAAGGCCACAGTAAGTCTGCGGAGCGAATCCATCTTGATGGTACATGCTATGAGTAACATACTCTGACCAATAAGGAGTCAGTTTTACTCACATGTGACTTGCATGAACACATTTTGGTACACTTTGAAATGTTGCATTTTGAAAGCAAACCAAACCAAGAAGAAACTGTAACAAATCTCTGTTTTAGAAAAAAGCAAATGATCTACAGGTCTGAAAATGCTTTTTTCCCCTTTACTTATTGACCTTTGAATAATAATATCCTTTTCGACCTTCATTAGCAGTGTTTTAAAGTATAGCTCTTAAAAAGCCATTGATCAGTCTCTGACACATATTTTGATGTAGTTGACTCGTCCTTGTAGAATTCAGTTGAGTATAAGGTTCAAGGGCTGACTGGCATGAACCATCCTGCCACAACATCTCAATTGGATTTCAGACAAGTCTTTGACTTCCACTGACAAATCCACTGATCTTCTTTCTCCTGAGCCATTTTTTTGGTAGATTTGCTTGAATCCTTTTGGTCATTGTCTTGTTAGAAGACCCATTTTTAACTCAGCTTTAGCTTCTTGACTAATGGCAGGATATTCTGTTGGTATTCCTGAGAATACCATAGTCCTAACAATGTAGATCTGTTCAGGTCTAGAATAGGAAAAATAGTAAATACACAATTCACAATCCCCCTAGTGGTCTGTAGGCATAAAGGTTATTTTGGTTGTCTACCAAGTCTTGGGTTTTTGCCAATTACAGTGGTTACATTTTGAATTTAAATCATCTTGAAAATATTTGTTCAAGATCTTTCAGGTTTGTCCATTTGGAAAAAAATGTAGGCAGGCACTTTAATTCTAATAAAGGAAGAGGAAGGAAGAGGTGTTAGTGAGACCAGCAGGGGGTGCTCACCCTGCAGTCTGTGTGGGTCCTGACTCCCCAGTATAGTGACGGGGACACTATACTGTAAAAAGCACCGTCCTTCGGATGAGACGTTAAACCGAGGTCCTGACTCTCTGTGGTCATTAAAAATCCCAGGATGTCCTTCGAAAAAGAGTAGGGGTGTAACCCCGGCATCCTGGCCAAATTTGCCCATTGGCCTCTGACCATCATGGCCTCCTAATCATCCCCATACACTGATTGGCTTCATCACTCTGTCTCCTCTCCACCAATAAGCTGGTGTGTGGTGGGCGTTCTGGCGCAATATGGCTGCTGTCGCATCATCCAGGTGGATGCTGCACACTGGTGGTGGTTGAGGAGATTCCCCACTTTCATGTTAAGCTCTTTGAGTACCCAGACATGTGTGCTAAGGTCATCCATTAATTGGACAGAAATTTGCAAGCGTACCAGAGTTAGTTTGGAACCGGGCCGAGACCACCTCTTCTTCTGTTGTTTGGTCCGCACTCAAGTGCGATTGCTGTATTCACACCTGCCCAAAAGATCCGCACCAAGGGGGGAAACGAACTTGAGTTCGATTCAATTGAACCAAACAAGACAGGTGTGAATACACCCTAAGGGTCAATTCAAGGGAGGTCTGCAAATTTCTAAATGTTAAGTTCTGCATTTTCCTTTCTTGTAGCTCTTGTAGGTCCACTTTAAAGCTGTCTTGTAAATGCTTAATTTGATATCCAATTCATTGCTACTTTCCTACTTGATTTAACCATTGCAACTTGGGGTTTAATTCTTTTACTAATCAATTTTGTTTTTGTTCTTAACACATGATTTCTTACTAGAACAGAAACGGGAAAACTGTATGTAGCAGTAGAATGTCAGGATTTTAATTTAGCTACTGAGTCTTTGATTTTACCACATGCATCCATTTATCTGTACAGCAAAAGCCAAAAAGATCACGATTTCTTACTAGAACAGAAACGGGAAAAACTGTATGTAGCAGTAGAATGTCAGGATTTTAATTTAGCTACTGAGTCTTTGATTTTACCACATGCATCCATTTATCTGTACAGCAAAAGCCAAAAAGATCACTGGAGGTCAGAGCTCAACCCAAATATCAATGATAAACTCCTTACCTTTTAAATTAACCGTTACGATGCCCTCCAATCTGAGGTGGAATCTTGTCCCATCACCTGTGCATTTGCTATTAAGTGAACTGGAAAGGTAATGGCCGTTTTGCCAATGTCATATTTTATTCACACGTGTCCTTCTGTGCTTCTCTGCCTGATAGGTTCGTTAACAAAGAAAGGACTTAAATTAGAGGACCAAGTGACTATTCTAGCTCTGAAAGCAATATTAAAAGCTCCGCCATTTGCGTTCGAGTGTTAGCAGCTTCTCATTAATTCTTGCCGTTATTGCTCTTGCAACAGACCTTGAGAGATCTGTAAGAGATGCTCATTTCCTTTAAAAAAAAATAATCCGATTTTTTTTCTCCACAGGAAATAATAAATGTAATCAGTCTGCAACTGGTATTTATTACTTTACTTTAAGCGTTATTGGATAATTGTTCATTTGTAAACGACTCTCAGGTAAAGTGCTCCACTCATGATGACTACTGTTAGTGTGCTACAGCACAGCGCTAATGTGTCTACAGTTATTGGTGTGAGTGTGCGGCGCCACTCCGTTAGCAACACACAAAGTGATTAACATGCACAAGGAGTGCCAAGCTGTCAGACTGAGCAGATAGCAGGCTAGAAACATTGAGGTATGAATAATTAGAGAAACGAGGGACCTGGCATGATGACTGGCCATAGCCTGAGCAAGAAGCTCAGAGAATTGAACCTTTGAACAGGGATGTCTGAGACCTAGCGGGCCGTGGCAGGGTGTTAATATCAGTACCTTCCCAGGGCAAGGATTTTACGCTTGAATATTCCACTCCTGGAAAGTGCATTTAGAAGTTGTAAGCTTGATTCGCCTCGACCTATGTAAATGTGCTATCGAGTAAACTCCAGCTCGCCATGCTTGGATGTATAGCTACTGGCATCCCTTCCTTTTTGAATACAGTTACATCCAGGTTGTTACATCCATGTAGCTTGCTGAAAAAGCAAGCCATGATTACAAACACGACATCCGTGATTGGAGATCAATCCAATCATTTAGAAAACCCAAACGGTCTTGAAACGGAAATCCACTTGACAAAAAAAACACATCGTCTTGCATGTCATGCAGTCCCAAGCTGATCCACATACAGCATTGTGTTTAAAATAGCCTCGGGTTTTTTAAAAGTCCTCTAATCATCCTTAACCATATTTGGTCACACCAGGCCAGTCCGATATCCCAATGGTTTAAGCCTCCGCTGGTGGAACTTTAATTGGAAGGTAATGTCTCATCTGGCCTTATACCCCAGGAGTCCACAGGGAATTATCCCTTACAGAATGGCATGATCTGGGATTGTCAGGAGAAAATCCCCACAAGAGCCACGGGCTGTCAGAAACCTACTTTACCGTAACTGAACAGGCTAAATGTCACATTGATTGGGTAAGTCAGGAAGAACTGAATGTTTTAATTGTTAATTATGACATAAGCTTCTCGTTGTAGTACCAGTACACTTTAAAAAAATGAATTTTCAAAGTTGTAAATCAAGCTGTTTTTTTTTTGGAGTACATTTTACAAGAAAATACAATTTCAGTCTTCTTTAAAAAAATTCTCCACAGGAAATAATAAATGTAATCAGTCTGCAACTGGTATTTATTACTTTACTTTAAGCGTTATTGGATAATTGTTCATTTGTAAACGACTCTCAGGTAAAGTGCTCCACTCATGATGACTACTGTTAGTGTGCTACAGCACAGCGCTAATGTGTCTACAGTTATTGGTGTGAGTGTGCGGCGCCACTCCGTTAGCAACACACAAAGTGATTAACATGCACAAGGAGTGCCAAGCTGTCAGACTGAGCGGATAGCGGGCTAGAAACATTGAGGAATGAATAATTAGAGAAACGAGGGACCGGGCATGATGACAGGCCATAGCCTGGGCAAGAAGCTCAGAGAATTGAACCTTTGAACAGGGATGTCTGAGACCTAGCGGGCCGTGGCAGGGTGTTAATATCAGTACCTTCCCAGGGCAAGGATTTTACGCTTGAATATTCCACTCCTGGAAAGTGCATTTAGAAGTTGTAAGCTTGATTCGCCTCGACCTATGTAAATGTGCTATCGAGTAAACTCCAGCTCGCCATGCTTGGATGTATAGCTACTGGCATCCCTTCCTTTTTGAATACAGTTACATCCAGGTTGTTACATCCATGTAGCTTGCTGAAAAAGCAAGCCATGATTACAAACACGACATCCGTGATTGGAGATCAATCCAATCATTTAGAAAACCCAAACGGTCTTGAAACGGAAATCCACTTGACAAAAAAAACACATCGTCTTGCATGTCATGCAGTCCCAAGCTGATCCACATACAGCATTGTGTTTAAAATAGCCTCGGGTTTTTTAAAAGTCCTCTAATCATCCTTAACCATATTTGGTCACACCAGGCCAGTCCGATATCCCAATGGTTTAAGCCTCCGCTGGTGGAACTTTAATTGGAAGGTAATGTCTCATCTGGCCTTATACCCCAGGAGTCCACAGGGAATTATCCCTTACAGAATGGCATGATCTGGGATTGTCAGGAGAAAATCCCCACAAGAGCCACGGGCTGTCAGAAACCTACTTTACCGTAACTGAACAGGCTAAATGTCACATTGATTGGGTAAGTCAGGAAGAACTGAATGTTTTAATTGTTAATTATGACATAAGCTTCTCGTTGTAGTACCAGTACACTTTAAAAAAATGAATTTTCAAAGTTGTAAATCAAGCTGTTTTTTTTTTGGAGTACATTTTACAAGAAAATACAATTTCAGTCTTCTTTAAAAAAATCATGTTTAATTCAATGTATTGCTTGTCATTTCTTTGTAAATATTTGTGAAATTTACTAGCAATTTCTGAGTGAAAACAAGTAAATCCTTCACCAAAATCTTTTTCAGTTTGTGGGGTACATTTTGGTTGTTTTGGCTAAACCTTTTAAAAAGATGCCCACCTGAGGTCTTGTCCACAAGTGAGACAGTGAAGCCAAGTGAGCAAAATAATAATTTGGGAAATATTTGGTATTTTGTGCGTGTGCATGTTTTTCTACTTAAACCTGAATACACACTGACTCATGGAGACTTGTGTCACCGTGGGGACCTAAACTGAGGTCCCCATGGGTAAACAAGCTTATAAATACATACAGAATGAGTTTTCTTTTTTTTTTTTGAGAATGTAAAAATGCAGAAAGTTTTCTGTGAGGGGTAGGTTTAGGTGTAGGGCGATATAATATACGGTTTGTACAGTATAAAAACCATTATGCCTATGGATAGTCCCCACAAGGATAGTGAGCCAGACGTGTGTGTGTGTGTGTGTGTTTGATGCAAAAAGCAACATCTACTGCAAAATCACATTTAAAATCACAATTACAAAAACACTGGGCACTTTCCACAAATATAGTACACAATAAGGCCTGAAACGTTGCTTTTTTCCCCCCAAGAAATAGTCGGTGAGAGCTGATGTAACCTTAAGAATATGTAACAGGTGAAACTAAATAAAATATGCACTATTGTATTTTCTATTGATTTTTCTATGAGATTCACACAATATTTGTTGCAACCCTGTTAGAAAAGACTGTTTAAAATCCTGAAAACAGATTTTTTTTCTAGCAATAATAAAAATAACAATAGGAGAAAATGATCCAGTAACAGGGTTTCATGCAAAATATAAGACAAAGTAAATGTAAATTAAATATATTTTTTACTAAAATCATTTCAATATGAAATCAAGAGAGAATGGCAAAATTTCTGATTTTAATTGTTGGATATGAAAGTCAAGACAACTAATCAATGGTAACTGGTCTTTTTCTCGCAACAAAAACCTGATTTGTACCTCTAATGATTAAAAAAGTTATGACACTCCGATGTGTAAATATTTGTGCAGTCTGGCACTGTTTGAAAGCAGATCTTTGTTTAATGGTGTGGTGTCTGGTTTTAGACTTGCTTTGGGCCACGTGAGATGAGGAATGATTTGTAGTCCTGAAAACAGCGAGATGGCATCACAGCAGGGCATTCTAGGACAGTAAGCAAGAGAGCAGATGAGAACTGAGAACCGCTGCATGTGGCCAGGTAAACAAGTCTCCCTCTCTATAACCTCACTTTCCCCCATACCAAATTTGCCACTTCAACTCACTTTACTCATCCCACTCTCACTTGGCGAGTTACCACTACTCTTTTCAGACTCTTTTGATTTCAGCTTTTTGTTCATTGTAATTCCTTCCATTTCTTTCTTCTACCTTCAGCCTCTGTTCTATTTATCTACCTCTTTGTTGTCTCCAGGGCACTTGAAAGGTAAGAGAAATAGCCAGAAGCCCCCCTCATCAAAGGTGTTTCATTTTATCTCTAGCTGTGGGAAAGCCAGGGATCGCTACACCTTTGATTCCCGTGTGTTGGAAGTACAATTACTAATCCTCATCTTAGGGCAACCAGGTGGGCTAACAGCAACCAGGTATATGTGAATGAGTCTGCATGCAGCCATTTTTCATTACTTTTCCACCTTTTGCCACATGCTGCACCATTAATGATTGAGGTGACTCTGCTAACAGCAGGTGGTCTCAACCCAGACAGTCTGAATTGTATCTGAATTCTCCTGGTAATGCAAATGTTCTTTTCAAAGCTACTTCACTTTTGACCTCGCCTTGCTCTAGTGATGATTAAAGTGATGCTGTTGATCGAGGACTCATGCCCCAGTCCTGGACCCATGGAACACCCTGCTGATCTGCACATGATGGCCAACTGGTTCAGAGTGGGTCAGATCCCATCAGTCCCCCAGACAAAAAGCACGAGATGTGAAGGGAATAGCTTTTTCAACATCCCTTTCGCCCACTGATTTTGCTCAATGTGATCTTTTTATGTCACATTGTTAAAGCAATCACTGAATTTGCGAAGGTTGCACTTCCCATAATGCATTTGTGCTGTATGTCTCCTTTTATGCCTGCATAAACCTAATCAATTTATTCTATAAATATCAACTTCTGTTGTCACTGTTTCATGACCAGAAACACAGAGCTTTCCATTACAAACAAATCAATGATGAAAATATGTGATTTTGTCTGATCGCACATTATGGCTTTTAATAAAAAGATGATTACGTGTTTATGATGCTAAAGCATGCTCATAGAACAATATCACCTTCATAGGAGATTAAGTTTATAGGTCATTGCTGATGTAGGTGATGATCGATATAAATTGTGAAATCTGAATGTAATTTACTGTGTTGTGAAAAAAAAAATTACCTAAAATTAACCAAGTGCCAAATGCCAGTAAATTTTGGCTTGGCGATGAAATAAAGTGACATTACTCTGCAGCTGACTGGTAATTTTATTAGTAATATCAACATATTACATGGTTTAAATTGAAATGATAGCCTAACCCTTGCTGATGTACAGTATACAATCTAAAATAATCAAATCTGAATTTATAGACATTACATGCAAAGACTTGTACATCTTCTAATAACTTCAGTGGAAAGTTTACCATCAAAAGTTTACCTAGAATGCTTTGTTTTTTTCTCCAGAACTCCATGTGGAAACAATTATGTGAAAATATGAGCAAAATTAATTTAAGTGATTGATTTTTTACAGAATTACTGGCTCAATCTATGTATGCTACTGTTAATAAAACATTGAAACCTGAAAACAGGAAAAGTAGCTGAATAATCCCATCGTCATGGGGAGTTTTTTTTTTTTTCGTTAAATAATGCAAAATATGGTTGGATGGGCAGTAAAAGATACTGGTAACACTTTTCAGTAAAGTTCAGTTTGTCAACATTAATGCATTAGGTACAGTGGTGGACGAAGTACACAAATCAAGTACTTGGGTAAAAGTACAGGTCCGTATAATAAAATATTACTCCAGTAAAAGTAAAAGTACTCAGTTTTCAATTTTACTCGAGTGAAAGTACAAAAGTACTTGATTTTTTATGTACTTGTTTTTTTTTTCTCAAACCTTATCTGTGGTGTAAAAACACCACTGGCCAAATGTCCCCAGAGGGCATCACTACCCACTTTGATAATTACTGTAGTTACCATGTTCTGAACATCACATCCTTTCTTTTCCCCGCGTCACATAGGGCTAAATGCGTAGCATTTTAGTAAAACTGCTAACGTTAGCCTACAGCAGCGGGGAAGATAAACGTGCATGGGTTATTTTATTTAATCTGTGTTATTTTAATGTTTTTTGACCTAAACCATAGAGACACTGATATTAATGTGTCTGCATTCAAGCATTTCAGTGGGCTTAAACAGATCACCCTTTACAGCAGATTTAGTTCACAAACAACTGACAGCTTTGACCTAAATATGATTTCCAGTTACAATAATTAATCCTAAAATTCGACATTAGTAACTTACTTTTAACAGCATCAGACGCGCGCGCGTGCTCACAAGATCTCCCGGTTCTTACTTGTGAATTCAGTTTGCTGGAGACTCACACTAAACGGTTAATTTGATTCAGTGAGTTGTTGACTCGAGAACAGCTGCAATCGGATCATTCCAATTCGTGAATGTATCGTTTGGTGCGATTTGCGAACCGATTTAACTGCTTCATTGAAAAGAATCAGTTCGTTCATGAATCAGACACCGCTTCTGCGTGTCGGAGCACGTGATATATTATAAGGAGTAACGATAACTTTTATGAAATGTAGTGAAGTAAAAAGTACGATCTTATGCTTTGGAATGTAGTGAAGTAAAAGTAAAAGTAAAACTACTTCCTTACTGTCCACCACTGATTAGGTATCATGAACTAACAATGTTGAATGCTTTTATAAATCAATGTTCATTTTAATTTCAACAAATAAAATTTTCAACAAAGTTCTATACTTGATCTATTATGGGCAAACAGTGGCGTCGCTAGGTTTTCTCAATTCACTCAAGAACCCTTCCTTGTTAACCTCATGCTCAGTGCACCTAACTGTACAACAGTTTTTTTTAATGTCGCTGACCAGCTGTGTAATGTACTTCTGAGGCCACAGTAGTCCTTGTCATCCACTCACCCTTATTTAAATAATTTAGACTGGCGTGTCATCCTGCCTGCTCGGGACGTTAATCTTAATGACATGAGAGGAATGTTAAGTGAAGCGAGGGAAGAGGGATATGGGGATGATGAGTAAGACACACACACACACACACAAAGATGGAAGACAGAATAGAGGGGTAAAGAAAAAGGGCTTAGATGGAGATGAAAACAAACACAAGTGAATGATTGGATGAGTAGGAAGTGAAGTCAATGAACAAGACTAAAAACAATGATAAGAAAGACAGCAAGAAAGACAGGACATGGAAATGTAAATGTAAATGTCTTTATTCTTATACTTACTACTTTATCTCAGGTTCTCATAAAAATTCACAGTACTCATAAAAAAGTAGGCAAAAAGTTCCCAGATGACCTACTATTTCTAGCTTGATTCTGAAGTGCGCATACGACGGACACTTTACTATCCCATGAGGCCACGGGAGTGGATTTATGAATGGCAGTGATGCAACGCAACTGATGCTGGTAGGTCACATGACAATGACGACTACACACATTTGTACTATATACAGTAGAACGTACTCCTTTTGCAAAGTAATTTCTCTTTCAAAAAAGTACCTACTCAAAAGTGCATGCAATTTCAAGCACAGCCTAAATGTTTTGATGGTGCCTGGGAGGCTCAAAGTTTACACTTTTGGGGAGATAAACCCATGAATGGCATACTTATAGTAGTCAATGAACAATAAACTGGGTTAAGAGAATGTATTGTACGCACTTACTACTGAACGTCTCCAGGTTACGTATGTAACCATGGTTCCCCGAAGGGAACGAGATGCTGCGTCGAAGCGCTATGGAAACGCCTCCAGCGTGATCACGCTCTGAATCACATGTGTAATCAGTCCAATGGATGGGCGAGACGTCACGGGCGGGGTGACGTAGCGACCAGGAAGCATAAAAGCACGTGCGGTGAAACCGGCGTCAGCTTCTAGGAGTGAAGCAAGCGCTGGCAGGGATGCCGGAAGTATGGCCCTGAGACGCAGCGTCTCGTTCCCTTCGGGGAACCATGGTTACATACGTAACCCATCCTGATCCACCACTTAGCATAAGCTTCTCTGGCCGGAGGCCTCGGACTCAGCGCACCGCGGAGGAAATGTGTTAGAAGAGGGTGTCTTCCCACTGAATGGCCACTGAGAGGGGCGTGGTGAATGGTTAAAGTAGGCGGGGCCCCCGTCCCAAAGGCCAACTTCTGGAGGAGTGAGCCTTGACCCCCGAAGGAGAGAGGAGATCAGAGTGCTCAAGGCTATGGAATAGCATCCTGATCCACCACTTAGCATAAGCTTGATGTCTGCCCCCACATATATAAAAGACCACTGCTGTGTTGTCGGTGCGCACCAACACATAGCGATCTCTTAGGCCTGGGAGGAAGTGTTTCAAAGCTAGAAACACGGCCAGCATCTCCTGTCAACTTATGCGCCACGTGAGATGGCGGCCGCTTCACAGGCCGCGGGCCGAGCGGCCACTCATGACCGCTCCCAACCGGTGAAAGATGCATCCGTCGCTAGCATATGCGGCGACCAGGAGCTCCCAGCACCAGGCCCTGACAGCGGAACCAAGGTTTACTTCACATGTCTATGCGAGAG
>NW_015635021.1:727423-729083 GCF_001515625.1 Sinocyclocheilus rhinocerous
GACTCTGCGTGTTTTGCTCCCAAGCAGACAACACACAAACTGTGTGTATCCCCACCCGAAATGTAGCGCGGGCAGGGAAGAACACACAGCCTAATATACTGCCAGCTCTCGCCATATGTTTGTCTACACTCGTATTGGTAAAATAAAGAGTGATAATGGACACAAACAGATATCAGACTGACACACACACAGAGCGCTTGCTGAATGACAGAAAGCTGACGCCGGTTTCACCGCACATGCTTTTATGCTTCCTGGTCGCTCCGTCACCCCGCCCGTGACGTCTCGCCCATCCATTGGACTGATTACACATGTGATTCAGAGCGTGGTCACGCTGGAGGCGTTCCCATAGTGTTTCGACGCAGTTCGAGTTCCTGAAGGGGAACTAGAGTAAGTATGGAGACCCCAAAACAGACGGAAGGTTGAAAAACTGAATAGGTATACCTAAAATATGAACTTGAAAAGCAGAAAAAAAAAATAGGCTCATTAGTTTGAGGAGTATCAGCAGTAAATGGGTGTAAAAGCTTTAGGGGCTTCTGACAATGACCCTGTCTTTAGCTTAGTCTAGTCAGCTTCTGATGAGTTTAACAAGGTCATTAACTAATTAGCCAACCACACTTTTTGCTACATCCGGCACCTCTCTGAGCTCCTAAGGGTCTGATTTTTAATCTGTTAAAAGAAAGTACTGCCACGAGGGACTTTGGAGCAGTGTGTTTACAGTGATGATAATGCCTCCGGCTTAAACCGTGAGAAAATATTCTTTTTAAAGAGCCACAGGCTAGATATATTGAACAAGGCAGGCGCACAGGGCACAGGGCAAAGCTTAAAGGGGTCATAGGATGCCTATTTTCCACAAGTTGATATGATTCTTTAGGGTCTTAATGAAAAGTCTGTAACATAGTTTGGTTAAAATTTCTCAATGGTAGTGTAAAAAACACCTTTTTTTTTACCCGGTCAAAAACAACTATTTTCAGATCAAGCCGTTTGTGTAGCATTTTCCTTTAAATGTTAATGAGCTCTGCTGACCCCACCCCTCTCTTCCCAGCTGCTCTCAGAGAGACTGTTTACTTTAGCCCAGGGGTGTCAAACTCAGTTCCTGTAGGGCCGGAGCCCTGCATAGTTTAGATTCAACCCTAATTAAACACACCTGATCCAACTAACCACGTCTTTCAGGCTTATTTGAAAGCTACATGGTATGTGTGTTGAAGCAGTGTTGGAACAAAACTCTACAGGGCTCCAGCCCTCCAGGAATTGAGTTTGACACCCCTGCTTTAGCCGCATTCATCGAGAAACTTGCTAATTAGCACATTAGCGATTTGCAAAGATTCATTACAAAACATTATACTCACTTCTTCTGTAGATAAGGCTGGACCATGAATGATTCGCGCGAACATAGATACATTTATGTAGATCGGGGGCGCATTCCCTTCAGAAACAAATGTAATCCACTGCGAGTTCAGCGGCTCAGATGTCGGGAGTAAATGACGATTGCTATGTTCATTATTACATCCAACAACAGAACACCTCAATCGCTTAGAAGTCATTCTTGTCTACATCTGCTCCGGCGGTGAAACAATGGCGGACTGATGACAGCTCACTCAAGGCGGAGCTAAGGTAGACGCCAGTCCAGTCTGTGCTGAAATGCTACTGTCAATCAAACTAT
>NW_015635021.1:729341-738735 GCF_001515625.1 Sinocyclocheilus rhinocerous
CTGTCAATCAAACTATTGTGGGAGGGGCCTGTCTGTGTGACGTCACACAGACAGGCATCTGAGATCGGCTCGATTTGAGAAAGGGGAAAACATTTAACCAGATTAAAAAAAAAACACTAGGTGGATTTTTTATCATTATAGGGTGGTTGTGTACACACACTGCCAACACACATTTCAGTTCAAACAACTTGTAAAAGTGCATGTAGCATCCTATGACCCCAAATGTTGCCTGGTGCCTCTTCTAATAAGAAAAAAAGTTGGATAATTAAACATTTATTTCAAATAAATAATAAAAAACAACTACTAGAACTTCAAGGATAGGTAGAAAGAGGTACTTTATGGAAAATATTACAAATTGTAGGTGCAGAACTGCATTTACTGTACATCTTCAACATCAGACAAGAATGTAAACTATTATAATGTAAACTTTTAAGTGCTTTAAGTAAATGTGTGAATGCAAAAAAACTGTTATTTACTTACTAATTTTACTTACCGTTAAAGGTATAGTTCACCCAAAAATTAAAATTTGCTCTTAATTTACTCACCCTCAGGTAGATGTAGATGACTTTTTTCTTCAGTAGAACAGTAATGAAGCTTTTTAGCTGAAACTGTGGTCATTGGTGATTCAGAAACTGCAAGTCAGTGACTGCCCATCTTTGAGAGTCAAAAAAAGCATATCAGGCAACACAAAATTAATACCCGTGGCTTCTGGCGACATTTTGAGGCCTTATGAAGCAAAATGATCCATCTGTGTAAGAAACGGTGAACATTATTTACAACGTTATTAAATATTTGTATTATTATTAACTGCATTTAGAAAAATGTCTTTTGGAAAATATCTGCATAAAGTTTTTTTTTGTTTTTTTGCAGAGAAGAAAGTCATAAGGGTTTGGACGACATGAGGGTGTGTAAATGCTGCCTGCACTCTCATTTTTAAAGTAACCTGTCCCTTAAAGAAAAGTGTTTGTTTGTATGCACCTCCATGTGGGCTCCACTATTTCTGATTTAAATGCTAATGCAATAAAAGTTGACAGCAATATGGACAATCATATTTGAATAACCTGCTGTTCTCCCTGGAGTGAGAGACTTGTTCTAGCCACGCATTTTTCAGAGCACACAGAGGATGATAAGCCACTTTCTATAATTGTTTAGCTAAATTCGTGTAAAAGAAAGAGAGAGAGGGAACTAGATTATAGGGCTATTCCTTACAGATTATAGTGCTACTCCTCACAAACCTGCTTCAATTACTGTGGAAGTAACAAACATTTCATCCCTGCTTACACGCTGTTGGCAGCCACAGAGACTTAAATATATATTAAAACCACAACAAACCAATCGTATTTCAGGAAGAAGGTGTAAACAGAAAACTAGTAATGCAAGATTTCATGAGAAAACCAACACAAGAAGGAAAATACTTTTTCTTACTCACAGAAATTGCAAAGCTGCAAGAACACACTCATTAACCAGCTCTCAAAACGAAAGCCTCCAACTCAGGGTTGTAAGACCCAAGGTAACCAGAAATCTAGCTGTTCTTTTTATTGTTCTTTGCTGTCATCTGGCCTGAATTGTGCAGCTGGATGGTTGGGTTATTGACTGAATGCTGCAGTAACATGATAGAACTATCTATATCTATCTATCTATCTATCTATCTATCTATTTAACAATAATGAATTCAACTCAAATTAATTAAATTCATAAACATCGGATATGAATGAAAGATATTTTTGTTCAGTGGGAACATAACAAATAACTCAAATTAAAAAAGCCGTGATCAAATTGCTCAAGCAGCCCCAATTTTGTGGGAATGTTTGATAATTACATGCTTTGCCTAATTACTTGAAACAGACACTAAAACAGTGAAGACTCTGTGAAAACAAACAATGCTACATGGGGCTGCTATTCACTCTTAGTAAATTTGCGATTAGCAGTTGACAGCATGTCTCAGATACTCGTTTGTGAAGATATTAGTATACATAAAATAAAGATATGCAGGAAAGGTGTGTCTATAAGTAAGAAAGAAAGTGATTATGTGTGGCAGAGCTTGTAACTGCTTTGTGTGTGTATGTTTGTGTTCCTTATGAGCACACCGCCAGTCTTAGAGAAAACCTGTCAGGATAAACAACCCCCTGTGCAACAGCGTTCTCCTTCCCACAGAAGGAACACACAGACACACGCCGCTTAACATTCTTGTCTCTTCTCTCTGCCTCTTTGCTAGATCAGATGCATTGGACACATGCTTGATCATTTGTGAAGAGATGGAGAATAAAGTGTGTGTGTATTTGGCCTTGTTCTTAACATGTTTAATGCACCATGCTCTAGTGGGTTTCATGTGGATGTATCTGAAATCAGATTTTTGTTAGTTCACCTAGAAATGAAAATTGTTATGATTTACTTTCTTCTGCAGAACATTAGATATTTCAAGAACTCTCTTTGACGCACCTCAGTCTGATCAGATTGTTGTGCAGCAAGGAATGTCAGGTGTAACAAGTTTGTGGCATTATGGTGACAACCAATGCGACTGTGCTAGCAAAAGTGATTGCAGGCTGAACAGGTAAAAATATAATTGGCGAAGTATGAACAAAAACAGAGTCATGATAAAAATAGTCAATATGACTCAATGTGAATAAATGTGTTGAATTCTATATGCAAATGCTGGCTGGACACAAGCTTCAGGGAGAGGCAAGATTTAAATTTAGGTTACATTTTATTTTGTCATTCAAAGTTATCGTAATACTACATAAGACTTGCAATATAGGGCATTGTATGGACTTTTTTATAATGCCGTTTCTGTATTTTTAATTACAATGCAAACATGAAAACATTTTAGAACTTCAACAAAGCTAAAGATTGTCAGAGAATAACAATTTAAATTTCAGGATCAGAAGCCTCGGAATAATGTGACCGAGTCGGTGACGGTGCATAGTTCATCCAAAAAAAGTTTGTCATCATTTACTCACAGTCAGGTTGTTCCAAACCTGCTGAACTTCTGTTGAAAACAAAAGAAGATATTTTTTTTAAATGTGGGTAACCAAACAGCTGATGGTCCCCATTGACTTCCATATTTGTTTGTTTGTTTATTATTATTATTATTATTATTACATACTATGGAAGTCAATTGGGACCATCAACTGTATGGTAATACTACATAAGACTTGCAATATAGGGCATTGTATGGACTATTTTATAATGCCGTTTCTGTATTTTTAATTACAATGCAAACATGAAAACATTTTAGAACTTCAACAAAGTTAAAGATTGTCAGAGAATAACAATTTAAATTTCAGGATCAGAAGCCTCGGAATAATGTGACCGAGTCGGTGACGGTGCATAGTTCATCCAAAAAAAGTTTGTCATCATTTACTCACAGTCAGGTTGTTCCAAACCTGCTGAACTTCTGTTGAAAACAAAAGAAGATATTTTTTTTAAATGTGGGTAACCAAACAGCTGATGGTCCCCATTGACTTCCATATTTGTTTGTTTGTTTATTATTATTATTATTATTATTACATACTATGGAAGTCAATTGGGACCATCAACTGTTTGTTTACCCACATTTTAAAAAAATCTTATTTTATGTTCAACAGAAGAGAAACGTACACAGGTTTGGGTTGAGAAAATGACAGAATTTAAAATTTTGGGGTGAACTATCCCTGTAACTATTGTAGTTTTTGTTAATATTTTAGATTTTAGATAATATTCTATTTAATTTTTAAAATTTCTGTTTTCATTTTAATTTCAAAATGTATATATAAACCCTTGGCTTGACATGGTCACTATGAATTTTTTATTTTTTTTTAAATGGCAAGAACTGCATAACAATTCTTTTGTACTTTTCTACATCCTGCTTTTGTTTAGGAAATATAACCATTTGTTTGGAACAGCATGAGGTTGGATAAATAATTTCAGAATTTTTACAGTTTTGTTGACTATTCTTCACATTTTTATGGTTATACTTGTCTTTTTCCATATCATCCAATCAGTGGCGGCTCGTCGGGGGAGGCAGGGAAAGCACAGCTTCCCCATATTTTTGAGGTGAAAATGGGAGGAGGACGATTTAATGTTAATAAAATTCACAATTCATTTCAGTTCATGTCTCAGAATGTGTATTTTTTGTTTGTAATTTCACAGTTGTAATATCATAATGTGAAATTGCCGCTTTTCTATCGCGAATGTGCCGAATCTGCTGATGTAATTACAACCGCTAATAATAGAGAAGGCGAGAGGGAGGCCGGGGGAGAGATGAGCTCTCGTGCCTCCGTTGGTAAAAAAAATTAGCCAATCACCATCGAGTGTTCACTTTCAGCACTGAGGAGTGTTGAGAAAAGAACCCTCGTAGAGGAGGCTAGCCTCCCTTCTGATATCAACCATTCATCAAAGAGACGTACGTGTTATTAGTTTGAACGTCTGCAGCTGCACTGATAATGTACCAAGTACTTATGATGAGTAGCAATATTGAATATTTGATCGCCAACAGATTTACCAAGCTGTCATTCAAACAGTAGGCTATATTTAGGGAAAACAGCCTAAACTGGATATAGGCTACAGCAGTCGGCTTAATTAAATGGCGCAACAGGCAGCTCTCTTTTAACACAGACTTTTAAGAAGGGATGGATGTTTGCTTCAAGTGATAGGTCAGGTTAGTGAAATTATATTATCTTGCTGTATGTATGTCGTTTTCTTTACGTTTTCTGACTAAAAGCAACCAAAAAGCCATTTTAAAGTGGTTAAGCAAATAATAATAATAATAATAATAATAATAATTGGCAGGGATCCCAGACCAATACAATTAGTGTGCCTCCTCTATTTTAAAACCCACGAGCCGCCACTGCATCCAATTAGAATACCCATAAATACACAAACATTCACACAAAGACTACACATTCGGTTAACTTCCACTTCACAGCTCCCTCATGTCCCTGGAAGCAGATGTCCCCTGAAATGCACTTTCTCTCTCTGTCACACACCTGCACATACAGATTAACCAACTGTGCACATACCAACAGACACACACATTCATTTCTGTAAAGCTATTTAACATCAGCAGACTCCGAGCATTAATTTGTCCCCCATAAATATGCAAACATTAAGTCCCTGTGAAAGATGCATGCACGCTTGTTAGATCAGTACACACACACACACACATGCATGCGCTCTCCACGACTGTCCTGAACCTGCCACAGCTAATCTGTCTTCGCGGAGAGGAAGAATTCAGGTTGCCTTTCTACAACAGCTGGAGCACGCACGTATGTGAGTGCACATGCGTGTGCTTTAACTCCACGGGCAATCCACGCGATTTCACTCATGAAAATATGAATGTGCTTTTCTAAAAATAGACACACTCTCTTTCACCATCTAAACGCATTGAGTTGTTTTGGTGTGTGTCTTGGTGGAAGCATGCTAAAAATAGGAGTGTTTACCCCTGCGCACGCCTCAAGTGTTGCCTTTTCACCTTGATTACTCATTCACCCGTTCTTTTTCAGAAAAAGGAGAGCTGCGAAGGAATGAGTAACTTATTTTTATACACTATAGATTGTAGAATGTATTCCCTGATTATTACATGAGAAAAGGGGACAGAAACGCACCTTTCTGCTCTGTGGTTGTATTAGCATGCGAGTGTGAGAATGTGAAAGTGAGAATAAGAATGCGTGTGCAGCTTTTAATTTCCCTGCTGTACTAGCACACTTACATGATGAGCAGCTTTGAGCCGGCCTTTCTCAGTTGTTAATAAACAAACACAAAAAATCATACACCTCTGAGACCATTTTATTGGGTTTGGAATCTTTGAAGAAGTTGGACGTTCTTGGATGCGCTTACAGTAGTGTTGAATTATTCCAGCAATAAAAGAAGATTAATGTTTTGAACTGCCTCTGGAGCTCCAGTCAAGGTGATTTCATATTCATTCAGTACTTTGATTGCGGTGAAACATCTGGAACTGGCTACAATAATAAGTGATTCATGATGTCTGGCTCTGAGCTCCCAAGACTTATTTTGGTTGGCAGATTTGCAGTAGCTGTCTTGTCAGAGACTATCGTGCATGTAAACAAAAACCCGAGTGCATGCAGTTAGTTAAATAAACTTAAATGAGTCGAGGCCAAATCAGGCATTTGAATAAACGTATGTTGTTTTATCTTTTGTGGTGTGAGGAACAAGAGAGCGGTCGGATGAAAAGGGCATCCACTAAGCCTGAGAAATCCCAGCATGAAACTCATGGGACACTGCAGCTGGTACAAGCTCAGAGAAAGGTCAAACTGTAGTCAAATGTGTCCACTTTGAGATGGACAAACTGGATTTACGTACACATATAGTTTAGTGTGTGTGGTCATTCTCACACGTTCAAGTGTCTTTGGATGTCATTGTGTCTGTATTTCGGCAACAGAATCTCATTTAAGTGTAAATGTGTTTCATTTTTGTCTTTCGATTGGTTGTACTTTAAATCTCATAAATGCACCCTGACCTTGTTCGTGTGACCATCACCTCTGTGGAATGTTTGATCAGTGTTCCCTTAACCTCCACATTTGTACACTTTCTTAGACACACATACTTGCATTTGTGGTTTACAGGGACTCTCCATAGGCGTAATGGTTTTTATACTGTACAAACTGTATTTTCTATCGCCCTACACCAAGCCTACACCTAAACCTTTAACCTACCCCTTACAGAAAACTACTGGCAATTTTTGAATTTCGTAAAACACCGTTTTGTATGTTTTTTAAGCCTTTTGTTTTACGGGGACACAGGAAGTGTCCTCATAAACCATATTTACGTTGTAGTACCCATGTCATTATACACATTTGTGTCATCATAAACCATATATTTTGATATGTATATATATATATACACCAGTACACTCTAAAAATGCTGGGTTGTTTCAACCCAACTTTGGGTCAAATATGGACTAACCCAACCGTTGAGTTAAATTTTTACATTACATTTTTAACCCAAATGTTGGCTTAGTCCATATTTGACCCACCCATGGGTTGAAACAACCCAGCATTTTTTAGAGTGTACACACACACTTGTGCTAATGCCTGTCACTCTTATAACCATCATTGTGCATATCCATAAGCTGTGCGGAAACCTTTTAACACCTCGACACACCACCCACAGTGTTCAATTAACTGTCTGTCAGAGACAGATGAGCAGCTTTCATGATCACATTTAAAAAAATAATATGCATCACATATCAGCTGACACACTTTTCTGTTCTTCTTAAAGCCTATTTGCCCCTTTCTGCTATTTCAAATCTCCTCAAATTTGTGTGAAAACTATATGGTTTAATTGGAGATGGGCCATTTTTGCATTTTTAGTATTTTATTTGAAAATCTAAACTTTCATTTAATCGTATTTTACTTTAGGTCCAGATTACCAGGGCTATAACCACCACAGACATTGGTGGACAACCACAGGAGTCCCAGTATAGCCCCAGTATTTTATTTTATATTTTAATTCTCTCTCTCGCTCTCTCTCTACATATATATTTCATATTCAATTTATATTTTAGAATTATTATATTAAAATATATATATTAAAATGTAATATAAAATTTAATATAAAATAACATTAACATATATTAAAATTGTTTGTATGTATAATATAAATAATGTAATTAAATAATAAACTAACTAACAAACTAGGTTTGTCAACCTTGTTACCTTCAAAATTAGGGTTACAGGGTTGAAGATAAGTGCAAAAATGAATGAACACTAAATTGAATTGCACCACACCACATTATTTATGAGAAAAATATTTTTGTGATTTTTCCTCCCATAACAGTTGAACTGTTGAGTCTGACAAGGAAAATAATGAAATACTAATAAAAATACATGAGAAACTTGCCTAAAATATGATGTCTAAAAAACACACACCATTATTTTTAAAGCATAAGTGTTGTTAGAAAAGAAATAGTCTGCCTTTTCTCTGAAAATGTTAATAAAAAAAATAATAATAAAAAAAAATACACATGCAGTGAAGACATTTCCTGCCCATATATTTAAACACTTCCTGGAGAGACAGGATCATATCTATGAAACCTTTCTGCATCATTAATTTGACCAAAGATGAATAACGCAGCATCTTTATAGTGTTTTTGTTAAGCTGTTTCAAATCCTTTAGTTAATTAATTTATCAATGCAAATATTTTGGAACTCTTGCTTTAACAATGTAATTTTGTGGGGGGGGGTGCTACAGTACATTTCACATTTTAACACCTTGCCATTGTAACATATTGCCATAATGATTACGCTTATAAATTCTAATTATCCTTAAATGTCTTCCACATCACTAGCAAACAGAACTCACAAAAACCAAATAACACAAATAAAAATATCCTGCAAGGAATGTTTTCAACATTGGTCAGATGCTGTATAGTGGTAAATGGGTCCAGTCCTACTGTGGTGCTTGATCAGAGCTGTATTGGTTGGTGGGTTATGTGACTGTATTAGTCTGAGTAAATGTTTGCTGTCTGGGGTGTCCATGCCCTTTAAATGCCTCTCTGTCTCCTCTGTGAGTTGTGTATGTGCGCACAGATGAGTGATATCTTATTAAAAGACTATGATATTTATTTGCTTTGAGACTATAGATGGCCTTTGTGTCATTTGGATCTACAAACATTTTTGTAGAAGAATTATGAAGTTCACATGAACCCTGCAACCTTAGGCAAGACTATAGATCATGGTTTTAGAGAGAAAATTGTGATTTTAGACAGTGTTTTGTAAGAAGATGTGGACATGAATTAGAACTGACAACAGGTGATGTCCTACATGTGGCGCAGGTACCTCGGGATTCTTGTATTTCCACATTTGCTCACAAAGACAAAGTGATCAAAGCTCATCTGTACTTGAGAATCTTCCTCAAGGGTATACTGTCAGTGATCAGAGGAAATACTCTGAGTCTTGTGAGTGAACCTATGTGGCAGTTTGTTTTGTTATTATGCTGTGCTGGGTAGATTACTCTGGGTAGATTACAGATTACATGATGAAAACTGTAGTAACGTAGTCTAGGTTACTCATTTTAGGAAATGTATTCTGACTACATTTTAGATTACTTTTAGATTACTTTTTCTATCAAACTTCTTGTAAACTTACTATAAAACGTACCATATTAAAACAAAGCAAAGAGAAAGAAAATATGTTCCATTTTTTTATATCAGTATCATAAAATGCATGACATTACATGTCCTTCCAGGTTTGAAATGTTTTTGTCCAGACTTCCAGAATAACTTTTTCAATCAAATGACTCATTCAGTTTGGATTAACGAATCAATACATGCATGATACATTCAGTCTGAAAACTATGCTGTTACATCAGACTCTGTTGTTCTGTTGTGTCTGTAGTACAGGTGTGTGTATATATATATATATATATATATATATATATATATATATATATATAGAGC
>NW_015635021.1:738747-750146 GCF_001515625.1 Sinocyclocheilus rhinocerous
TGTGAAAATCTAAACACAAATCAAAACCTCTGAAAAATAAGTGATTCAATTTGGCTGAAGATTGGACTAGATATGTGTGAGTAATAATGGCAAAACAGTAAACAATTTTAGATTTTAGAGGATGAGAAATGAGAAATGGCTAACATCATTCAACTCTTGTTGAAAGAAATCAGAAGAATAATTTTGTTTTTAGACCAAAGTTACACGTAAAAGAAACATTTTAAACTGATTGTGGCACTAGTTGGTTTGACTGGGAGAACAAATTTGGTCAGAGTACTATTAAGGTCAATCCCAAACTGGAAATTGCCTCGAAGGGACTGGAGACCATCGACTCCCAGCCAGAGCTCACGTTGAACTGCAGCCTCAAAAAACTATGTGAAATGGACTGAGAAGAAAATGTGTAAATAAAAAGAGCTGTAGAGTGTATTTTTAATGCCTAACTTTGTGTTAATGTTCAGTTTTATATTGCTTATTAAAGTTAAAATTATCGGCTTATTAAAACTAAAATTATCCAGCTAATATCAGCAATTGTTTTTCCTTGGCAATATTGTTGGTAATATTCTCTAATTATCAATTCTGTATATGTAATTTAAAGACCTGAAATGAGTAAATTCCATGCGCTCCCATTTGCTTTATCTCAATATTACTTAATAAAGCAGAATAAATTTCATTGTGGATTTTAATCAGCTCCAGAAAAACATGTAATGTACATAATTATTAACTATTCTCAAATGTACCAGCCTATTGATGGCTAATTTAACAGGGTTAGAGACATGTTCAGTGCACAATTTAACTAGCCGACTCACTGGATATCTTTCTAAAATTTTGGAGTCTAGTAATGCCCCTGGCAGGACCCCTGGAGCTACACGATTTAAAATCTGCCATCTTTCTTATTGCGGCTCAGGTTATTTTGAGCCAGTCACCTGAGCCGTGAAGCATATGACTTGCAATAATAGGTTCTCTGGGAAAAGACAATTCACATAACATGAAAAGCTCCTCTATACTGAGATGTGTTGTATAATATTTAGATTTTTCTTACGTAACCACTTACTTGAGAGATGGGTCAAAGATCTGTTTATAAGATGGAGTGTCCTCATTCTCTCACACAAGAAAATGTTCTGTGCAATGAGTGTGTGTTTTACAGCTTACTAACTATACACATACTCAGCCTGAATTCAACTGTTACATGTTCATGCAATATAAGCATGCACAAATGCGCCATAGGAAAAGAATACTTGAGGCCAAGCAGAGTTTTGTAATGTGACTTGTATACTTACCTGGTAGGGGCGACTCCATGATCAGGCAGGTGGATCGCCTAGAGTGAGCCATTGCACTCCAGCTTTTCTGACCTCTATGAATTCTCCACATGTGAGAATATCAACTGCATAATTTTTTGCTAGTGGGGACTGCATTCGCGCTCTGCCTGAATATTTTTTCTCTGTTTGAATAGTCCAGTCTCACACCCCACACCCACTCTGATCTCACACCCCCTGCAACCCCCCCTCCCTCCCTCTCCTAACATTCAACATGTGCTTAAGGTCTGTGTACAGAATATGAACCGGGTCTTCAGAAAACAGAAGACTAAGAAAGCTTCAGGCCCAGATGGTGTTTCACCTGCCTGTTCAAAAGAGTCTGCGCTGACCAACTGACCATCTTTACACAGATCTTCAACAGATCACTGGAGCTGTGTGTGGTCCCCTCCTGCTTCAAATGTTCCACTATCATTCTGGTCCCCAAAAAAATGAAATCACTGGACTTAACGACTACAGACCTGTCGCTCTCACGTCTGTGGTCATGAAGTCGATTGAGAGACTGGTGTTGGCCTATCTGAAAGACATCACTGGACCCTTGCTAGATCCTCTTCAATTTGCGTATAGAGCAAACAGGTCTGTGGATGATGCAGTCAACATGGGACTGCATTACATTCTGCAACATCTTGATAGACCTGGGACTTACGCAAGGATCTTGTTTGTAGACTTCAGTTAATGCCTGACCTTCTCTCAGACAAACTGACACAGCTCTCTGTGCCCACCCTCAATCTGATCACCAGCTTCCTGACAGACAGGCAGCAGCTAGTGAGGCTGGGCAAACTCACATCCAGGACTCTCACGGTCAGCACTGGTGCCCGTCAGGGATGTGTGCTCTCCCCACTGATCTTCTCCCTGTATACAAACAAATGCACTACAAAAGACCCCTCTGTCAAGCTCCTGAAATTTGCAGATGACACTACCATCATCAGCCTCATACACAACGGAGACAAGTCTGCTTACAGACAGGAGGCTAAAGAGCTGGTTGTCTGGTGCAGTCACAACAACCTGGAGCTGCACGCGCTCAAAGCGGTGGAGATGATAGTGGACTTCAGGAGAAACCCCACTGCACTGTGGCTGCAGAGTCATTCAGGTTCCTGGACACAACCATCTCTCAGGACCTGAAGTGGGACACTCACATAGACTCCATTGCTAAAAAGTCCCAGCAGAGATTGTACTTCCTTCACCAACTGAGGAAATTTTTGAGCAAAAAACAAAGTGACGTTTGGTGGGAATACAATGCTTGGATGTGTTTTTAGTATGACATGTTGTTTAGGTTTTGAGAAACCATGTATAAAAATGATAATTTTTTAATCATATTTTGACAAAAATAGGATTCAGTCCCTGAGTGACGCAGCACTGAGTGAAGGAAGGTCAGGGTCATCTCATCAAGAAATCCCCATCGCTGCAGTGATAATCAGTGTTCCATCTGCAGTACCAACCTTGCCTAAGGCCACACTAACTTTCAACAAAGGCCATTTACATACAGCAATAAAATGAAGTAGTGGATGCTGCAGCCTCCTAAATTTGTATAATACTGGCTTCAGTATTTTTTGCATAATAATTTGGTTGCTTTTGCTGCCTATGGTTTGGCAAAGGGCAATGTTTTTATTAATTTATTTTTAATATCATCGATTAATATTTTTCTTCAATTTTATTTGTGTATTTGTATTCAACATGTCATCTTTTGAGACCCTGCTCCTGTTATACATCCCCTGGCAAAGAATACACAACTGGTTTGGTTTGGTAAGATTTCTGATGTTTTTGAAAAAAGTTTCTTCTGCTCACCAAGGCTGCATTTATTTGATCAAAAATACAGTAAAATGTTAATATTGTAAATTATTACCACAATTTAAAGTAACTATTTTTTAAATTATATATAATTAAAAATTTTCAGCAGCAATTATGCCAGTCTTCAGTGTCACATCATCCTTCTAAAATCATTCTGATATGCTGATTTGGTACTGAGGAAACATTAATTACTATCAATGTTGAAAACAGTTGCACTGCTTAATATTTTTGTGGAAATGATTATAAAATACAGCATTATTCATAAAGTTTTATATATGCAAAAACTTGCCGCTACTTACTAGAAATGCATCAAAGCAAATGTCAGATACATGCATGTGTGTGTGTGTATACGCTACA
This sequence comes from Sinocyclocheilus rhinocerous, assembly GCF_001515625.1. Taxonomy (NCBI): domain Eukaryota; kingdom Metazoa; phylum Chordata; class Actinopteri; order Cypriniformes; family Cyprinidae; genus Sinocyclocheilus; species Sinocyclocheilus rhinocerous. Next base: position 742,203 of record NW_015635021.1, read on the forward strand.
TTAAATTATTGCCATCTTCATGCAGAAGCTCCTTTTTGGTCTCTAACATGCATGCATGCAAAAGCACAACTACTTGGCAGTGTTTTATATACTCCATATAATCCACATGGAGACCAAAGGTAACGACATGATTAAGTATAAAATGGATGTCATTGACGTTATCAAAATTATAACTTAAGGAAATTAAAGGGTAATTTCATGTCTTTGCAAATGTAGTTTAAAATCAGCAATTTCTGTTGTCAAAATTCAGATGGTGTGAAAAACCAACACATACAGCTTTACTGTCAGCTTACATATCCTGCCAGCTAAAGATAATCGTGTTTTCTGTGCGCGATTCAGAAGACTGATTAGTATAATAACCATAATTCATGTTTCATTCGAGTTTCAGATATTCTGAGACTAATTGCATGTTAGTGACAGACACAAATGAATGAATTGCAAATGATGTCAAAATGCTGGTGTAAGATCAAAGTTGTAATCACTACATGCAGATCACAGTGTCACTTGGTCTGGTCTTTTTAACCTTGTTGCAAAATGTATATGAAGGTTTGTATTAAGTTAATAAATAACAGATTGATGTTGCATTAATTAGTTTTGAGCTAATAGTTCTCTCAAAATGAAATGAAAATTATTTGTACAGAAAAGAGCTACACCAACATTCTGCTAAACATCTCATTGAGTAAATGATGAGAAAAACCTTGTCTTTTTAAACCTCTTCCTTTTTACTTATGGTTGCAAACATTTTTTGTTTTTTAGTTTGTATTGTATTGGAATGTACATTGCTCTGCATGTTTTTAGTTTTAGGTCTTCAAGGTAAGCTCAAGGGGATAGTCCTGGATCAGTTTTGCCAACTTCAAAATGTCATTATTATGGAACACTGCTTAAGGCCAGCTTTCAAACTCTTTTACAGGGATAGAGGACTCAAATGCTGGCAAGTTGTTTTACTGTAGTTTAGCGCTCTGCACTCTAAAGAAAATAAATAAATAAAAATGCTGGGTTACAAATTTGGGTTGTTTTGGCAACCCAGCTAGTAAATGTTTGGCCCAACTTGCTGGGCCGTATTATTTATAAATTATTATACTTCTGGGTTAAAATTTGTAAATTCATCCAAAATGACTACACAGGCAACAACACAGGCAACAGTAGTACATAAATGTGTATGTGAGTGAGAAAAAAAAGGCAAATCAACAGTTGTATATTTAAACGAAATAGCTTTTTAAAAATTAAATAAACATTGATGTGTAAATATCTAAATAATATTTAAGACCAAAGTTGATCAAAGTCTCTTCTATGCCTATTTGCTTTGAAATAAGTTTTTGAGCTATGTATACAGTTGATATTTCTTCATGTATACAGTGAAAGACTTGTAAGAAATAGTTCTGTCAAAAAATTATATTGTGCCTGTGGGAGATTATCAGTGAATTGTGACTTAAATTTGTATGGACATTTTATAATGTATGTGAGATTTTGTGTTTCAACAGAATTTTAGTTTGTAACAAGTTTACAAATACAAACTTTTTAAATTTGAAGTGGTGTAAAATGCATGATAAACATGGTACATAATGACATGATAAAATAAAAGGCAGCACAGGCAATGATCAAAATGAGTAATCATTTTCCAACAAGCCCTTAGCAGCCATATCCTCTTAATAACAGGTTAACATGGGTATGACCAGAAACCCTTACTGAACTGCTAATTTATCCTTAATTTGCATATAATTAGCATACAGGCTCATTGGATTCAAACGCCTGGCAGAAACAACAAAGACAAAAACAACTTCTGACCTTTTCTGGCCTTTTGATACCCAAACAGCATGTTCTGTTATTTTATCATTAATCACCTCTTCACATTCTCATTTGCACAAGAAAAGGGTTCAAAGAAAACAGATCAGTTTAGAGATTGAACATGCAGACGGGGGTGGGGGGCGATTACATTGGCTGAATTACTAATGAAATCGAAATGCTCAAGCATCCAGAGTGACAAAATCTCATTACAATGAGAAGAAGTTTTTTTCCTTTGCATCTTCTCACACCTATATCATGATTGTTAATATATTGGCAGTTGACCTGTGCCTTTACGAATAAAGCAGGACTCTCATTTAGAACTTGTTTCTAAATAGATTATAGATAGATGAGCTGGTTCTTTTTAATGAATGGTCAATATGACTCTAAAATGAGTCACAGATCAACTCTTTTTTTCATTTAAAACAGCCTAAACAGTCAGAGCGGTTACTAAATTAACATCTGATGTTAAATGTTGATGTTAAATAATATTTTTGTATTGAATAGAACCAGTTAATTTAAATGTTAGCATTTTAGGTTACAATACTACCATTCTTTTCAGATTTTACATCTGTAATATATATACATTTATATATATATAACCCACTTGTGACATACAGAAGAAAAAAATTGCAGCCACAAATTAACAATTTGCTCTCATTTCTTATTAATTCATGGCCATGTTTCATTAAATTGTTCTCTAGTTATAATTAAATCGTGGCCATGCTGTACTGTTTTGTTCCCTGATTTGGCTAAATTGTGGCCATGTTGTACCAATTGTTTCCCTCATTTTAATTTAGTTACATTTAGTGAATTTAATTTAATTTAATTTAATTTAGGCTGCGATTTACCTAAAATGAGGGAACAAATTAAGTCATGATATATATTTTTTTATATCACTATATAATTTTTTTCCAGGTAATTTTTTATGTTTTTTAACGTTATTATTATTTTAATGTTCATTAGAAACAATACCATTTTTGTGAATGCATTTTTTTTAGCTTATATATAGCGTATACACAACAAAAACTCACTGACAAAACTGTTGGTGCCTACGCTTTTGTGCCTACACAGGTTTGGGATGTTCACTTTCTTTTAGTTTTGATCCTGTTTGTTTACTACTGTCAGCATAAGTTCAAATAGGGCATAACGTCCTTCAAGCACTTCCTCCTTCTCTTCCACTTTTTTTTGCTGTTGCTTTCTGTTTGTCCTTTGTGTTTTTCACACACAAGCACATTCACCCCTCAGATCACACATCAACAAGAAACGCCTCACAGACTCCATGTTTTTGAAAGCCCAGTGCACACGCTGGTCCGTCTTCACTGTCTCAGCTCAACTGAGTATCAGTCAGTCATCTCACTGATACTGTGGTAACCACACTATAATTCCTTAATACAGAGAAATACGCTCTTCTATATGCCCAATCGGCATGACAGCTGATGTATACACTTCTAAGCCACCATGGTGATGATTAGAGCGAGGAAAATGCGCGGGTGGGACTTGACAAGACTCTAATTTCTTTAATATCATTCAATTAGGTGAAAATTAGGTGACCACATAGCTGATGTATGCCCACATAAATCATAAAGGAGATCGGATCTATGGTTAATTATGATTTAACAGTACATCTCTGTATAGTTAAGTGACTAAAAGCTGGGTCATGGTAATTTGCATAGAGCCGTTGCTACTGTCACGATCACAATCTACATTCACCATGCCTGTCACCTCAGCACACTACATTTCCCAGAATCCCTCCTGGCTCACATCTGTTCACACTCCATGATCACCACACCTGTCTGAATACCCTCATCAGCACCCCTCTACAAAAGCCAACACCAAACACACACTCTTTTTTCTGGTCTCGTCTATGCCTAAGACAAGAAAGACTTACCCGACTACTCACCTGCTTTCAGCCTGCTTGTCTGCTACGCTAAGTTTCTGCAAAAACAAAAGAACTCAAGACTTTCGTTAAACTTCATACTTACCTGCTTGCACCGCTGCAGGTTGTAGACAGCAATGTGTTAAAATTAGTGGTGTGAAGTCATCACTTCAAAAATGCAAACTAGGTGTACCACAAGGTTCAATATTGGGTCCTTTGCTTTTTTGTTCATATATAAATTATTTACCTGAAAGTTGCAAGGGCTGCAAACTAGCTATATGCCCTATGTACACAGCATCGGTTGTCTGTGTTTAACAATGCCTAGTGTATTGTCCCTGTTAAATAAACAAACAAATAAAATAAAATTATGTACTGTATGTTGTATCACTATAGATTGGCAGGTTTGTGCCCAGAGGAAGAATAACTCACAGAATGCTAGGAAATAACCTTTTGAACAGTAGTGTCATTAGATTCAGTTTGGATGTTGAGATGTTGTTACAAATGACCTCTACTACTGTGACATGTCTGTATCTCAAAACAGTATCTCTAAGACAGATAATGTAGGTATCTCCAGTACCTTGTTTTAAAGGGGTCATATGATGCGATTTCAAATTTTCCTTTCTCTTTGGAGTGTTACAAGCTCTTGGTGCATAAAGAAGATCTGTAAAGTTGCAAACACTAAAGTCTCAAAACCAAAGAGATATTCTTTATAAAATTTCAGAGTTAACCACACCCTCCTAAAACAGCTCGTTCTAACACACCCCCACATACCTACGTCACGATCTGGGAAAATTTGCATAACGCCGCCCAAATGTTAACGCAAAGAAAGAAGGCGTAACTTTAATTCTCACTGTTGCCGCCGCCGCCGTGTTGTGGAGTCGCTGTGTGTTTCGTTGTGAAGCCGGGACACGGCATCAACAGTAAGTGAGGGGCATAACATTTCCGTCACACGCTTGAGGTATTCGGCCAATCACAACGTACTGGATAGCTGGCCAATCAGAGCACACCTCGCTTTTCAGACCGATGAGCTTTGTAAGAATCGACGCGTTTCAGAAAGGCGGGGCATAGAGGAGAAACAATAATGTACAGTATGTGGAAAATAATGTGTTTTTTTAACTTTAAACCGCATAAACACATTTCATTACATCAAATACACAAAATAATGTTCTTTTTAGCAGCATCATATGACCCCTTTAAAACTTGAGCGGTCTAAGTCAAAATCTATTATTCACGGCTGTTACAAAAATCCCAGTTTCCCCTACTAAATAATCACACAATTCTGTTGACATGCACTCCTACTGTGTGGCTCTGGCTCTGGAATGGGGATATTAGGGCCGGGGCTACAGTGAATCAAGGGGAGGCCGATTCTTTATTATAGTTCCCTGCCGAGTGTCATGCTGGTCTCATCTCCTCCTTCCGCTACAACCCTTTTCAGTTCCAGAGCTGGAAATGTTTTGCTACTTTGTCACGCCAGAGGGAGTCCACCTCTTCCACACTAGTATCCTCTCCAGGCTTTCTCTGACTCTCTCCTGTTCACCCCATGGTAGCTACAGAGAAACATAAGTCTGTACAACAGCTTCAACCAAAAACCCAAGGATGACGGCCATTTATATGCTGCAGTCATCCGCCCAGCGGCTGTCCTGAACTTCCGGAATGGATGCAATGTCCCCACTCCAGAACGCCTACAGCCTCCAGGAGGGTCGAAGAGAGAGATGTCCACCACTGTGTTGAATATTCCAAACTGTGCCGTCTCCACTCATCCTGTTGGCAGGTTTTCCATATCTCTGGCAGGGACTGAAAACACACACAGTGTGACAAATTTGACACACCTTGGTGAGGCATTTATTTTAAATATCCAAACGTCAAAGGTGATTAAAGTGTCCAAGGGTGAAAATGAAAATAGAAAAAGAGTGTGATGTCCTTATCGTGCTGTTTTACGTTTGGGACATACAGAAGTGTCATAGGTCATTATTCTCCCCAGATAATTCCCTTCAAACCCTTTATTACACATATACAAATGTAAGTCAGATTTGACTCTAAATTCTATAGATTTGATTCTACAGTAACCCTTTAAAGCCGACAGTATCAAATTTGATTTGTTACGATCCCCATTTCTAGACTAGGGGCAGGAAAGGACAGTAACAAAAGTTGCAGGGAGAGAGTGAGAGAACTCCCATCTCCAGGTCCCAGAGCAAGCACAAATTACAACACTACCAGTTTTTAAAGTAAAAAGATGGAACACAAATCAGGTGGCACTCCCAAACCTGTGAACTGGATAGAGGGAGGAGCAATAGGAAAGCACAAACAGGGATAATACACAAGAGACAAGCACAACATCTCAAACTAGCAATAAATAGAAAAGACACATACGTCCTTATGGACGTAACAGCACATTTTTGAGGCCTCCAAATTATCAATATGATCAAAACTTTGCCGAAAAACCTATTGTACACAATGTATTACAAGCCTTCTGATTGATATTTTATACTTTTTTTTTTTAGCAAGTAAAAAGCCTGTTAGCATAATTCTTAAATTGTCCAACTTCAGGTCATGGTACACGTCTTTCTGCTGTGAAATCTTGTGAAACAACTGATATTTATATGCATTTTATGAATGTAGTCTGCAATGCTATTATAAACATCAAATTCATTTACAAATGACAAACTATCAAAATGTTACCCTATTGGCCATATAAATATCAGCAACTGCACTAAATTGCATATTTTTGTACAGTTTGAACCACTGAATAAAATGTAGGTATTTTTTTTCCTTAAGTATGAACTCCATATTTTCATATCATACTATATGAGCCATAAAAGTCTAACATATGATATTCAACTAGGTTAAAATATTGATTTAAAAAAAGAAGATTTTCCCTGACTACTATTTCATATTCCCAACTATTATTTCAACCCTTTATAACAAAGTGAAGGACAAATCATAATTTATAAAGGCAGAAACTAATGTGCTAACTGAAAAGCATCCATACAATCTTTTTGGCACTCACACACTAGTGAGGTGTGATGAAGTTGACTGATGTAACAAATAAATGTGTGACCACATTTACATTTTGGTCTTATTTAATTTGTGTCCTTATTGTGTAAACATCCACTGTATATTTATTTAAATTCCTGTGTATGATAAAAGGCAGTTGTTCAGTATGTTTTTAGAGTGAAGAGAGAGATTTGTCTATATCTTTTTACTAAAAATCAATATGCAGACAGATGAAAGCACTCTAACAGTCTCTCATATTTACAAGATTTATTGGCCTGCATTTTCCAATTCATCCTTCAGCCTCTTGTCTTGTGTTATGAAGGACATAAATGTTAATGATTTTAAAAATTGTATTTCTTATAACTGCAATTTAATCTCTCACAATGTGATTTTATATCTCAAAATGTGACAATGTGTCTTATGTTATCTCACAATTACCCAGTTAGTTTAATTTTTACATTGAGACAGAAATGGGGTAAGGAATAACAGGAAAAGAATGTATCCAGTAGGTTGTTCTGAATATGATTTGCATACAGGGATATTCCAATAGTTGCACACTATATTGCACATGTAAGCCTCTTGGAATATTTTTGGGAAGCTTTATTGCATGTAATGCAATGTTTTGTATTTACACAACATTGGCAGTGGACGTTCTCTTTATGTCATCATTAATATCATCAACTGCATGGTTCTGCCTTTTTCTTCCATCACAAATCACCATCTATGTCAAAATCGACTTTTAAAGCCTGGATGCAAGCAGTCGGTTGTCTATGGCAATATTTCATAGTCATTTTTCTTCATTAATACAGGAGATATGAAAAGCATCAACATGACAGTAAGTTCAGAAAATCACTTGACAACTTCCCTTTTTCTCATGTTTCAACATACTGTACTCACAGTGAAAGAATACATTAGGCAGAGCACTGCATGTTCTAGAAGGATGTATACTGTATTCCATTTTTTTTTTTTTCTGAAAGGTAGTTTGAGATCATTACATTACTAATAGGAACATCCCTCAAAAAATAAATAGAGAACGGATGAGCTCTTGGTTCATAAAGAAGATCTGTAAAGTTGCAAAGACTAAATTCTCAAATCCAAAGAGATATTCTTTATAAAAGTTAAGAGTCAACCACGTCTACCTAAAACGGCTCATTCTAACACGCCCCCACATATCTACGTCACTATGTGGAAATATTAGCATAATGCACCCAAATGTGCACGCAAAGAAAGAAGCGTGGTTTCAGGAACAGCGGTAGTGTTGATGCAGCCATGTCAGGGAGACGCTGTGT
>NW_015635021.1:750458-758402 GCF_001515625.1 Sinocyclocheilus rhinocerous
TTACATTTCTGACGAGTGCTTGCTGTGTTCGGCCAATCACAATGCACTGGATCAGCTGGCTAATCAGAGCAGACTGCGCTTGTCAAAGGAGGGAGCTTTGTTGAAAACAACATGTTTGAGAGAGTCGGGGCATAGAGGACCTACAATAATGTACAGTATTTGAAAAATAATGTGTTTTGTGAACATTAAAGCATGTCAACATATTCTGTTACACCAAATACACAACATAATGATCTTTAAAATAGCATCATATGACCCCTTTAATATGAGAATCTTTATTTAAATTTATTTAAATCCATGGACTTCAATCAATTGCTATTTTCAAGGAATATAAACCTATTTTTCCCCCTTAACGTTGATTTTTTTTTTAATTCTTCGAATTTCTTGATTTAGAAGAAGAAGAAGAAGAAGAAGAAGAAAAAGAAGAAGAAGCAAGTACTCTCTCCCCTTCAGGGAAGACGTTTTAAATTCAGATCTGTCATTTCGTTGACTTTCGCTGGGGCACCTGAATGAGAAATGACACCCTTCGGAAAGGACAGAATGTAATCCATCTTCTCCATTAGCCACTTTGCAGTGCTTTAGCCTGGTTTGTCTCATAAGCGGAAGTGCTTTTGTGGACGTGTAACAAGATGGAGTGTCATGTTTGGAGGAACCGCAACCGGTCACATTCCACTGCAAGAGTTCCAGTGCCACTGCTGTATAAGCTGTTACACATTTGACCTTTGACCTTTCAAATGTCTGTTCTAAAGAAAATAGAAAGGAAAAATAGGAGAAGACGGGTATTAGAATAATTTCCAGAATCTTTAATAGAGATAAGAATAGAGAAAATAAAGTATCAATTTGAAAATCATGCATTTCAAGCCCAGACAGAATCTGCTGACTTTTTTATATTTCATCTGCTGATTTTGTGGGAAAATCAAAAGAATGGATTTATTTAAAACATAAAAATTTGTTAGCTGTTATGTTATTGGTAGCCAAAAACATACAATAATTTTTCTTGGAGAAACAGCAACACACAATATGGCAGAACAAGTCCCGCCTTGTAAATAAAAGAACAAATCCGTTAGAAGCTCTGGATCGCTGGACCAACTTTAAATAAATGTTTTTAAATTATATTTGAGGGGAAGAACCAACATTTATGGGTCAGTTCGTATCAGATTTTATTGCTGATTTGAAATGCTATTTAAATGTGAATTTGGCGAGCAGTTTTTGAGATTTCAGTATTTCCCTATTCAAGTAGATAGCAGTTGGTTTGGCATGTCTGAAATAGCTGACGTTCCTTGAAAGGGACTTTTCTAAACTTGTAAATAAAACAATATTTTGAGGACCTTTTTCCAAAACCAGACAGTGATTTTTTCACAGGAAGGACAGCACACAGCACAGATATGACAAAATTCTGTCATAATTTACTCACCCTCATGTCGTTCCAAACCTATGGAAGCCCATTTCTGCCACTGAATAAATAATAAAAAAGGGCAATTGCGACTTTTTATCTCACAGTTCTGATTTTTTTTTTCTTGCAATTGCGAGTTATAAAGTCTGAATTGCGAGTTGTAAACTCACAACTGCGAGAAATCAAGATGAGATATGAACTCGCAATTCTGACTTTTTTCTTGCAATTTGCGAGTTTACATTCGCAATTCAGACTTTTTTTTCTCAGAATTGCATGATATAAACTCGCAATTGGGAGATATAAAGTCAGAACTGAGATATAAACCCATGATTGCGAGTTATAAAGTAAGAATTGTGGGATATAAACTCGCAACTGCGAGAAATAAACATTTTTCGGACCTTTATATTTTATAGTTTATTTCTTGATTGCGAGTTATAAAGTCAGAATTGTGGGATATAAACTCGCAACTGTGAGAAATAAACTTTTTTTCTGACTTTTTTATATTGTATAGTTTCTTTTAACGTTTTTTCTGTAAATTCTGACTTTTTAACTCGCAATAGCGAGTTTATATCTCACAATTCTGACTTTATAACACGCAACTTTGAGTTTGTTACACAGTTCTGACATTATAATTTGCAATTGTGTTTATATCTTGCAATTCCTAGAAAAAAGTCAGAACTGCAACTTTATATCACACAATGCAGAGAAAAAAAAATCTGAATTGTGAGATAAAAAGTCGCAATAACTATTTTTTTTTCAGTGGCAGAAACGGGCTTCCATACAAACCTATATATATGTTATATATGTTTCAACAGTGTTTTATCTGTTTTTGTCCATATAATGAAAGTCAATGGGTTCCAAAACAACTCAGGACCCCATTGACTTTCATTGTATTTGCTGATTCATGGAAATGACTTCCCATCCCAAAAAAATTAAGTAAAGCACCTTAGCGAAAATATGTAATCAATGAACACACAAAAGATGTGGTCCAGCAGATGAGTCACGACAACAATCTACAACAGCCATTTAGAGATACTGAAACATCATCATTATATAATCAAACATTCAGGTCAACATTATTATAGTTAAATGTACACCATTTCATAACTCTTTATAAATGAGTCTTAGCACAGCATGACACATTTCAAATGTGTCATTGTCCACATAATAATTGCCTTTATAAATATAGTAATCTCACGGTCACTAGAAACAGGTCAGTGTCAGCCAATCAGCCAATAAAGCTCAATACTATCAGAAAATGAACAAAACATACAGACAGGACAGCATGCAATTATGTGTGCGGTTAGTTAGTCAATGAAAGGATCGATGGAGAAAGGTTGTAGTTTTTTTTTTGTAATTAACACTTTTATTCAGCAAGGATACAATAAATCAATTCATTTCAAATAAATTTTTTATTTTAACTTTCTATTCATCAAAATAAATAAATAAATAATGCACAACAACATTCATATTAATAATAAATGTTTCTTGAGAGCCAAATCAGCATATTAGATTTCTGCAGAGTCATGTGACACTGAAGACTGGAGTAATGATGCAGAAAATTAAGCTTTGCGTCACAGGAACAAATTATATTTCAAAATATATATTTCAATGGAAAACAGTTGTTTTAAATTGTCATATTTTATCCCTAAAACAAGTGACTATTTAAATACAACAGAAAATACTCTACTTTCCCACTGTTGTTTAATTTCACTAGGAATATCTGATTTTCCAAATTCCTACCTTGAAAATTGCATTTATGAATATATTAACTATCATGTTTAGATACCCACAATATTGGATTTAGACATTTACAAAAAACATTTTATTACAAAACCCCAAACCATTTACAAACAACAAACTTCATTAACATTTTTATATTCAAAATCACAGGTTCACATTCATTTTTATTGCTGAAATCATATTCAGCATAAGTAGAACCATCACACACAAAACAAACGATACAACAATTCATATGCCCAAACACATAAAGAGATTTTTCAATCACACACTCATTTCCAAAAGCAATTCAACATACTCTAAACACTCTAACAATTGAATAGTTATGAATAGAGCCTGGCTCTTATTAGATTACAGATGTCACCTGTGTGTTTTTGGCTGATTTCTAATATATTTCTGAGCTCTCTCTCTCTCTCTCTCTAATCTCCATATAAGCACTCTCTGATCCACTTTCTCTCTCCTCTTCTCACAGGGGCATGAAAGGACTGATGGGATAAAATGAAGCAAAGGGGAGAGGAAGACAGAGACAGTGAAAGCCAGACACAGTGTGAGCATGTCAGCAGTTTAAGTTCAAACTGTCTCCTGAGAATCGACTATATTAGCTTATAGGAGGCTCAAAGAACATCAGATGAACAATGATATCTCAAACACAACATACAGGAAAATGTACTAAAAGATTATTGCAGCAGCTGATAAAAAATAGCCTAACAGGATAAAGTAAATAAATATGAGTGCTTTAAGTCTGAACAATCCTGTCAATTCTTTGAACCCCCCCCCACAAGAGTTGAGTCTAAATATAGGCATATTTACCTTTCCGCTCAAACTTTTTTTTGTTCCATTTCATAAGACTTAAAGGTTCACCCAAGAAAAAACAAAAAGCAAAATGGCAGTTGAGCTGGGAAAAAAAACAAACAAGATATCTACTCTAAAGAGTGGTATCCTGCGATTTTTTTCTACTGTATGTGATCGACTCTATCATTTTTACTGTACCCGATCTAACCCTTACATTTGGGGTATTTAGTTTATTGAACCTGATATATTTTCATCTAGGACCGTATTTATTTATTTTTCTTTTATTTTTTTTACTGTATTTCTTACTAACCATGAAACTGCAATTAATTTTGGTGGCTTAACACAAGTAATAGGTTACATATGTGTCCCCTCACAGACTTATGAAAAAAGAAAGTCCAATATATAAACTTTTATTGTTTAATTCTACAATAAAAAATGTTAACATGCTGTGTAATTGTTTGTTTAATACACATTAATTTAAAAATAATCAATTTGTACATTTTAATATAATATAATATAGATATAATGCACTTTCAGCCCACAGCTCTCAATCAAATTAGATTTTTGGCCCATCACCATAAAGTCTGGACAACTCTGCTTTAGACTGTGTGTGTGGTCAGGTTGTATGTTGTAATATGGAAAACAGCTTAAATTTTTTCCTTTTTTGTTTCATAGGAAAAACAAAACAAAAACAAAAAAAACAATACCATATGGGTATGGAATGAGGAGTAATTAACTAAAGAATTTTCTTTTTTGGTTGAACTACTTCTTTAAGCCTCCGAGCTGTGTAATTTGTTGCACCTGATCTGTGCTTCACACCCGGTTGCTTTGGAGCTGCATTTGCAGCCTCCTGCGGGAGCCTAAAAACTCACCAGCCTTCACTCCATCTCTCTCTCACAAACTCCCTCTCACACATGCTCTCACTTTTTGTCGAATTAAGGTGCAATCCCATTAGAATGTCTTTTCTGTTTGCTTTCATTTATATACACACACACACACACACACACACACACACACACACTCTTGGCTCAATACAATTCTCTCTTTCTTTTGAATTATGTTTACTGGGGTTGAAACGCAGGTGCCCCTCACAGTTGTGATATGAGGCTCTTAACTCTGAGAGCTCTTAGATAACTTTATCCTCTGAAAGTGGTTTTCATCCGTGTTTATGGTTGATCATAAACACGATCAACCTCACAAAGACAGACAGCTAAACTGGAGATTGGAAAGATCCTTTTGAAACTGGATTTCAAAAGGAAAGCGTTTAGAATCATAAGCATTTAATCTGTTTAGATCTCATGAGTTACTCAAAAGCTTGATAAAAACATGTTTGCTGTTAGCCTGAAGTGTGAGAAGATGCTGTGGTATGATCTTGGACAGAAGGCAATTTCATCACAGCTCTCTCAGCAACAGCAGGCACAAGTTATTGTAAGAGAAAATGATTAAGTATATACTGTATTTGTACCCTGTTCATGGAAAATGGCAGCAATGTTCAAAATATCAGGTAACAAAGAAAACTGACAAGTCGCAAAGTAATAAACAAAGGTAAGCGGTAAATTATTATTAATGCAACTGTAGGGGAGCACTTATACACCATTAAATACATTTATACGCATTTATGCTGATTGATTATGCTGCTTATGAATCAGTTCAATTGTTTAGTGATTACGATTGCTGTGATATAGAGGTTCAGTAACTTGGTTCATAGTGCAGATGGTTCTTCAATCCTGAAATTCTGGGATAAAAGCCCAGAGTAATTGGTCGCTTTCTTGGAGCTGCTGACTGGAAACATCTGTAGAGAAGGTAAACTGTCCGCTGATTGAGGAGAGAAGCAAAGGAAGCATCAGGGAATAAAAAGGGCTACTGTCAGCTCTTTTAGCTATTTGTTTCTAATGGTTCCATTTCTTTTTCTCACCTTCATTTCTTTCTCTAAATGAGCTGTGCTTTCTCAGTTGAGTTGTTTCTTTTAAAGCAGTGGTTCTTGACTGTCTTTGCTTAGAATCAAGTTTCAACCAACACAGTACAATTGTTGTCCTTTTATCTTTAAAAGGAAGGCAAACTGGACACAAGAGCAACCGTTGCTAATTGCTCAAGTAATATTTAAGGATAGACATAATGAAAGGAAAATTTGGATTCGGCATCACTATAAAAACAAAAAAGGAAGCATGGGAACCAATATGTTTCCAAATCAATGCAGTGTTCCACTTCTAGGGATCTCCACGCTGCATCCTCTAGCGGACACAATGGGGAATGCTGCCAGCATGATCGGTGTCTGAAGCACGTGTGAAACAACACCAATCCTATTGGTCCACGTGGCCCGTGACATTATAGGTGGATGCCCGGAAGCATAAAAGGGCACCTGCTAAATACATCACCAACTTTTGTTGTCTTCAGGAGCCATCTGTTTGAAGTACATGTGAGAGGCCAAGGCAGGTGAGCGGTGTAGAAAGTGTGTGCCTCCGTGCCCGAGGACACGTAGACGCACACAATCTATGCGTCGTGTCTTGGTCAGGGGCTTGTGCATTCGGTGCTCGAGGGCTCTGAAGTTGTAAGTGTTTCCAATGAGAAAGCTCCGTTCGCGTTTACCCCTCTTCTCGAGAGATAAATGACAAGCGTCTGCATATCGCGGTTCAGGTCCCGCAGCTGCCGAGGCATGGCTAAGACTTGGACTGAGGGGTTTGTGGGTTTCAGACGCTCATTTTAGGAGTTTTCGATCCCGTGGATAGCGCTATATTGAGTCGAACAGCGCTTTAAGAAGTGTGAGCCTCCGTGTTTGGATTCTAACACTCGAGGGCTTATTCCGCTTTTGCCATTTTCTCGACGAAGAGCACGTGCGTTCGGTGTTATGCGCTCATTGTGATGAGTCATGGATGTCTAGGCTCCGCTCGCGTTTGTTCCTATTCCTGAGGGATGAGGGGCAAAGCGTTTCTGTCTCGCGGCCAAGTTCTGCCGTTGCCACAGCCCAGTTTATCTCAGCTCGCGGTTATTGCTTTGATCTGCGGGATCCGCACACCCTCTCCTAACGGGTTGTCAGATTGTCAGGCGCAGAAAGCATTTGGGTTGTTATGACAATGAAGTGTGAGCACAGAGTCGTTTTAGCCCTGATCTTGCGAGATAGCGGGAGGAGCTATATTCAGCTCGGCCGTGCCTCTCTAATATGCATGTTATTGTGTGTGTAGAGTCTCACTGGGTGTGTATATATTTAAATACTCTGTGGAGAGATGCTTGTGAGCTTTCTCTCCCAGGGTGTTTCAGCACATAGAGTGGTTATGGGGAATGTTCCTTCCTGTGTTGGGCCGGAGGGGTTTAGGTGTGGGCTGCCTCCCCAGGCTTCTGGGCATTTTTAAGTGGGCGATCCCTCTGAATCCCGCTTAGTAGGTTTGGGCTGAGTAGAATGCTCCCCCTCTTCAGGGCTTTAAGTGAACAGCCTCTGCTCAGAGTGTAGCTGTCTGTGGATGGTTATGCTCCAGCTCAAGCTTGCTTTGCTCTGGAATATAGCGGTCTGAGGGCAGCTATGTTCTAGCCTGGCTTCTATAAATAGGTTGGGTTCCCCCTTGGCACAAGCTCTCTCAAGTAAGCATTGAAGTCTTGTCTAGGAATCTGCTATTCTAGGATAGCTGTGTTCCAGTTCGGAGACTGCTCCCCTTTTGGGGTTTTTAAGTAGTGGTCTCCTTGAGCCCCTTGCCTAGACTGTGCTGTCTCCCCTTCTGGGTATTAAGTAGATGGCCCACTTCGTGGTCTGGGCAAACTTCAGCCTTATCTGAGGGAACTGCTTTTCGAAGATAGATGTGTCCAGCCCTCTAGTGTTATGGCCACTGCTTACATCAGGCTTTGATCTTGGACTAATGATGTTTATGTGTTCGCACTTTAGCAAATCATTTACTGATGGTCCGGATCTCCCTCTTGTGAGCTCCTGATCGAAAACACAGTGCTTCGCTAGCCTACTGTGGGACTGACACTGATTGGGGACCTCCTTAGTATAGCCATCTGAGGGTGGTTATATTCCAGCCATTGTTATG
>NW_015635021.1:758984-765257 GCF_001515625.1 Sinocyclocheilus rhinocerous
TTTGCTTTCATTTATATACACACACACACACACACACACACACACACACACACTCTTGGCTCAATACAATTCTCTCTTTCTTTTGAATTATGTTTACTGGGGTTGAAACGCAGGTGCCCCTCACAGTTGTGATATGAGGCTCTTAACTCTGAGAGCTCTTAGATAACTTTATCCTCTGAAAGTGGTTTTCATCCGTGTTTATGGTTGATCATAAACACGATCAACCTCACAAAGACAGACAGCTAAACTGGAGATTGGAAAGATCCTTTTGAAACTGGATTTCAAAAGGAAAGCGTTTAGAATCATAAGCATTTAATCTGTTTAGATCTCATGAGTTACTCAAAAGCTTGATAAAAACATGTTTGCTGTTAGCCTGAAGTGTGAGAAGATGCTGTGGTATGATCTTGGACAGAAGGCAATTTCATCACAGCTCTCTCAGCAACAGCAGGCACAAGTTATTGTAAGAGAAAATGATTAAGTATATACTGTATTTGTACCCTGTTCATGGAAAATGGCAGCAATGTTCAAAATATCAGGTAACAAAGAAAACTGACAAGTCGCAAAGTAATAAACAAAGGTAAGCGGTAAATTATTATTAATGCAACTGTAGGGGAGCACTTATACACCATTAAATACATTTATACGCATTTATGCTGATTGATTATGCTGCTTATGAATCAGTTCAATTGTTTAGTGATTACGATTGCTGTGATATAGAGGTTCAGTAACTTGGTTCATAGTGCAGATGGTTCTTCAATCCTGAAATTCTGGGATAAAAGCCCAGAGTAATTGGTCGCTTTCTTGGAGCTGCTGACTGGAAACATCTGTAGAGAAGGTAAACTGTCCGCTGATTGAGGAGAGAAGCAAAGGAAGCATCAGGGAATAAAAAGGGCTACTGTCAGCTCTTTTAGCTATTTGTTTCTAATGGTTCCATTTCTTTTTCTCACCTTCATTTCTTTCTCTAAATGAGCTGTGCTTTCTCAGTTGAGTTGTTTCTTTTAAAGCAGTGGTTCTTGACTGTCTTTGCTTAGAATCAAGTTTCAACCAACACAGTACAATTGTTGTCCTTTTATCTTTAAAAGGAAAGCAAACTGGACACAAGAGCAACCGTTGCTAATTGCTCAAGTAATATTTAAGGATAGACATAATGAAAGGAAAATTTGGATTCGGCATCACTATAAAAACAAAAAAGGAAGCATGGGAACCAATATGTTTCCAAATCAATGCAGTGTTCCACTTCTAGGGATCTCCACGCTGCATCCTCTAGCGGACACAATGGGGAATGCTGCCAGCATGATCGGTGTCTGAAGCACGTGTGAAACAACACCAATCCTATTGGTCCACGTGGCCCGTGACATTATAGGTGGATGCCCGGAAGCATAAAAGGGCACCTGCTAAATACATCACCAACTTTTGTTGTCTTCAGGAGCCATCTGTTTGAAGTACATGTGAGAGGCCAAGGCAGGTGAGCGGTGTAGAAAGTGTGTGCCTCCGTGCCCGAGGACACGTAGACGCACACAATCTATGCGTCGTGTCTTGGTCAGGGGCTTGTGCATTCGGTGCTCGAGGGCTCTGAAGTTGTAAGTGTTTCCAATGAGAAAGCTCCGTTCGCGTTTACCCCTCTTCTCGAGAGATAAATGACAAGCGTCTGCATATCGCGGTTCAGGTCCCGCAGCTGCCGAGGCATGGCTAAGACTTGGACTGAGGGGTTTGTGGGTTTCAGACGCTCATTTTAGGAGTTTTCGATCCCGTGGATAGCGCTATATTGAGTCGAACAGCGCTTTAAGAAGTGTGAGCCTCCGTGTTTGGATTCTAACACTCGAGGGCTTATTCCGCTTTTGCCATTTTCTCGACGAAGAGCACGTGCGTTCGGTGTTATGCGCTCATTGTGATGAGTCATGGATGTCTAGGCTCCGCTCGCGTTTGTTCCTATTCCTGAGGGATGAGGGGCAAAGCGTTTCTGTCTCGCGGCCAAGTTCTGCCGTTGCCACAGCCCAGTTTATCTCAGCTCGCGGTTATTGCTTTGATCTGCGGGATCCGCACACCCTCTCCTAACGGGTTGTCAGATTGTCAGGCGCAGAAAGCATTTGGGTTGTTATGACAATGAAGTGTGAGCACAGAGTCGTTTTAGCCCTGATCTTGCGAGATAGCGGGAGGAGCTATATTCAGCTCGGCCGTGCCTCTCTAATATGCATGTTATTGTGTGTGTAGAGTCTCACTGGGTGTGTATATATTTAAATACTCTGTGGAGAGATGCTTGTGAGCTTTCTCTCCCAGGGTGTTTCAGCACATAGAGTGGTTATGGGGAATGTTCCTTCCTGTGTTGGAACGGAGGGGTTTAGGTGTGGGCTGCCTCCCCAGGCTTCTGGGCATTTTTAAGTGGGCGATCCCTCTGAATCCCGCTTAGTAAGTTTGGGCTGAGTAGAATGCTCCCCCTCTTCAGGGCTTTAAGTGAACAGCCTCTGCTCAGAGTGTAGCTGTCTGTGGATGGTTATGCTCCAGCTCAAGCTTGCTTTGCTCTGGAATATAGCGGTCTGAGGGCAGCTATGTTCTAGCCTGGCTTCTATAAATAGGTTGGGTTCCCCCTTGGCACAAGCTCTCTCAAGTAAGCATTGAAGTCTTGTCTAGGAATCTGCTATTCTAGGATAGCTGTGTTCCAGTTCGGAGACTGCTCCCCTTTTGGGGTTTTTAAGTAGTGGTCTCCTTGAGCCCCTTGCCAAACTGTGCTGTCTCCCCTACTGGGTCTTAAGTAGATGACCCACTCCATGGTCTGGGCAAACTTCCGCCTTATCTGAGGAAACTGCTATTCGAGGATAGCTGTGTCCAGCCTTCTAGTGTTATGGCCACTGCTTACATCTGGCTTTGATCTTGGACTAATGATGTTTATGTGTTCACACTTTAGCGAATCATTTACTGATGTTCCAGATCTCCCTCTTGTGAGCTCCTGGTCGATAACACAGTGCTTCGCTAGCCTACTGTGGGACTGGTCAGTCCCCTTTTTGGTAGTCCCTTCCTAGGTACATAGCTATCTGAGGATATCTATGTGCTAGCTCAGTGACTGCTCCCCTTCTTAGGGTCTTTAAGTAGCGGTCTCCTTGAGCCCTTGCCTAGACAGTGCTATCTCCCCTGCTAGGGTTGTAAGTAGATAGCCTACTCTCTGTGGTCTGGGTAGCTTTGCAGGAAGGCCTTACCTGGCTATATGGGCTAGCTGTGTATTGTTCATTCTAAAATGGTCTATGAGCCTTCATAAGACCCTTAGGATATAGCTATCTGAGGTTTGATGTGTTCTAGCTCAGCAACTACTCTCCTTAATTTAAGTAGCGATCTCTTTGAGCTCCCCCAGAGTCTTTATAGTTTAGCATCTTCAGTGGTCTTGTGTATCCAGGCTTGTATTGCTCACATAGCATAGCTATCTGGGGATAGCTGTGTTCTTAACTTGGGTGGGATGTTCCCCTTTATCTGAATTGGGTTCCCTCATTCTGCCAGGCTATGTGAGCGGCCCGAGGCATCAGTGGCTTGGCCCCTTTCTGAGGAAAGGCTTGGTGTATGTCTGTCACTTCCTTGGTCTGTCACCAGGTGGACAGGCATGCACCTTGGCATGACAGAGTTGGCATTTCGTTCCCCATTGTGTCCGCTAGAGGACGCAGCGTGGAGTTCCCTAGAAGGGAAACGTCTCGGGTTACGCATGTAACCATGGTTCTCCGAGAGGGAACGAGACGCTGCGTCCCCTTGCCATGCCTTCGGCCTGTCTGTTTACGTCTCCTTCAGACAACTAAGTTGGTGAAGTATTTATCAGGTGCCCTTTTATGCTAACGGGCATCCGCCTATGACGTCACGGGCCATGTGGACCAATAGGATTTGCGTTGTTTCACACGTGCTTCAGACACCGGTCATGCAGGCAGCATTCCCTATTGTGTCCACTAGAGGACGCAGCGTCTCGTTCCCTTTCAGGGAACCATGGTTACATGCGTAACCCGAGACGTTTCCTTTGATTACACAGAATACCTAAGACTGTGAAAACAATGGTTCTCTCTTCATTCCCATGTCAAGAGCAGAGATCGCATAATTTCAACATCTAACATCTGCCATAGGTAATTGCTTAATGCATTGTGCAAATGTAATCATACTTTGCAAAATATTTTTGCCACTATATTATTAATTTCTACAACATGTCATTAATCATGACCTTCATTACATTGGCACAATGGTATTAACATCCATCGGCCAACATAGTTACACTTTAGAATAAGGAACACATATTCACTATTAATTAAGAGTTGTCCCACAATCAACTGTTAATTTGCTGCTTATTAATTAGTAAGGTGGTTGTTAAGTTTAGGTAGGATTAAGGGATCTAAAATTATCCAAATAAGGCATTAATATGTGCTTTATAAGTACTAATAAATGGCCAGTATGCTATTATGCTTATAAGCAGCTAGTTAATAGTGAGAATTGGTCCTTAAAATAAAGTGTTATTGCCAAAATATTGATTTGCCACAGACGTAGCCTCTGCACCCAAGACCCGCTTTCCTATAGTGTCAGTGCTGCACAGCATCCTTGGCCATTCAGTCACAGTTATTACAGAGCCAGAGGGGAGCACGGCATTGAAAGGTAAGGTAACCTGCTGTAACTAAAGTTCACAGAAGTCACCACATATGGGGAAAAAACACAATAATAAATTATATTTACGTTTAGTGAAAGATAATTCTTTTAGAATTCTTGAAAGAAGAAAATATATGGATACCGATAATTTACAAAATAATAGTTACTTATGTGTAATATTTACTTTTTAAAAATTTATTTCAGTTTATACAGTTTTAAGCAACACTGATTAGTCGATTTTAAAAAGAAGTAAATTCGCTCAAACTGAATATATATACATATTTTTGATTAACTTACCTTTTTAATTTACCTAACATTTTTTAATTACAAATGTGGGGTGAATAAAGGCCTCCTGTAGTGAATCAATGCGTTTTTGAATAAAATTTTATTTTAAATTTTATAAACAGTAATCTCTAGCTTCCGCTAACTGTTGTATGCGTGTTCAAGATAGAATGCCATTCCGGCGGATGACGTAGGATGTAGGCATAGCGTAAGGTCCGGTGAGAATATGCTAGTCTGGCAAGAACCAATGTTTGTTTGCAGGAGCAAAGGAAAACCAGTCTCCTCTTGGCTAATATCGAAATCCTCTGCCATTTTCTAATAAAGTTTTAAATATGGTAATTTTTCTTACAAAAACGCATCGATTCACTATAGGAGGCCTTAATTCACCCCCCGGAGCCGTGTGGAACACTTTTTGGATGGATGCACTTTATTTGACGTATTTTGGACTATTGAAAAATAACACCCATTCACTGCCATTATAAAGCTTGGAAGAACCAGGAGATTTTTAATATAACTAATCCGAAAGAAGAAAGTCATATACACCTAGGATGGCTTGAGGGTGAGGAAATCATGGAGTAATTTTCATTTTTGGGCGAACTATCTCTTTAAAGGGGTCATGAACTGACAAATCAAAATTCAATTGATCTTTTTTACAAATAAGGGGTCATTGTGCTATAAAAACATGCAGTAAGTTTCAGAGCTCTAAACTTTTTGGTTAGTCTAAAAACAGCTTATATTGAAGCCAATCTGCCAAAACGACAGGTTGTGGAATGTGCCACTTTATGACGTAATAGTGTGGCTAAACACTGCCTCCGCAAAATATCAACACCTGCTTCAACATCATTGCCTGTTTAGCCCTGCCTACCGATTCCCGCGTGTAGTGTAGTCCATGTTTCACTCTGTCTCGAATCGCGCTCGCGGAAAGCGCTTGAGAAACAGTGTCTCTTCGCGCTCGCGGAAAGCGCTTAGAAACAATGTCTCTTCTGCGGCTCGGTAAGCTTTTGTTATGTTTTTTAGTCTTGAGCAAGACTGTACGACATTCACATTACATGATTTGACTGATTTTTACGTAGAAAGGGCGACAGCGCACCGCATTCAAATAAATGATCATTCATGTTTTCATAACCGCTGGCCAACTTAAAAAAACGAAACTAAAATTAAAGGTGACCTATTATGCCCCTTTTTACAAAATGTAAAATAAGTCTCTGATGTCCCCAGAGTGTATGTGTGAAGTTTTAGCTCAAAATACCTTACAGATAATTTTTTATAGCTTGTTAAAATTGCCACTTTTAGGGTATGAGTCAAAACGCGCCGTTTTCATCTTTCCCTTTAAATGCAAATGAGCTGGTGCTCCCGCCTCCCTTTTCAGAAGAGGGCGGAGCTTCAAGA
>NW_015635021.1:765499-773892 GCF_001515625.1 Sinocyclocheilus rhinocerous
GTTTAAAAGTCAGTCATCTGATTGTACTGTGCATAATTACACAGACAGGGTGCAATAAAATAATGACATAGCGGGTCTCATGGTGCCTTTGCTTGCTATCACAAACGTTATAAGTCCCACTTGTGATTATGAGCTTGAATAATTCAAGTGGTCGACTTCAGATTGCTTTCATATGCAATTTTTAACTACCACATTCCTATTCACGATCATTCTGGTAGCACGTGAAGGCAGCATCAGTGAAAACAGACAGACAATGGTAGCTTTAGCAACATTAGCCTTACAGAGTGCCAAGAAGCTCTTTCAGAAAGGCAATTTGGAAAACTAATGTGTGATACTTACTTCTTCTGGAGGTGTAGCTGGATCACTAACAGTTGGCACTGCTCCATCCTTCAGGAGCAACTTTTGTGCAAAACCTGCTTTATACTGACCCTCATTCACAAAGCAGTCCAGTGTAAAATGATTCGCGCAGACATAAACGAATTTCGGTAGAGTTGAGGGAGCATTTTCTTTGAAAACAAAATTAATCCACCTTGTCTTCAGATTTCAGGAATAAGGAGAGAGCAATGTGGATTCATACATCCACCTACAGAACACCTAAAACGCTTGGGAGACATTCTCGTCAGCGCAGCAATGGCGAACTGTGTACAACTCGCTGTGAACTCGCTCAGGGTGGTACTATGTTAAAACGGCAGTGTCTGTCAACATTCGTGGGCAGGGCCTGTGGCTAATGTGACGTCATATTAGCACCAAGTCGGAAAACAGGTAGTTGGGAGACACTGCTTATGATTTATGGGGATTAAAAAAAAAGGAGTGGGTGGATTTTTATCATTATAGGGTGGTTGTGTACACACACTGCCAACACACATTTATGTCCAAACACCATGTAAAAGTGAATTTTGCATAATAGGTCCCCTTTAAATCATCTTTGAGAGCAAGGAGGCCCCCTGGTGTTTCGGGGATGAACTTTATTTTTAATGAAGATCCAGATCGCATTAGTAAAAGTTAACAAATAAATGTTAAAATAAATTAATGTGAATAAAATAAAGTGATATTCATCTTGGTTTTGATCATTTTTACATATTTCATATCATGCACGTTTTTCAGTAACACACCATCACAGAATAAGGCAGTGCGATTTTTTGAAACGCTTCGTGACAACCTTCAATTTGAATAGAGGTCTTAAATTTTCCTTCAGAAAATGGGTTCCTTTATGGAATTGTGCTTTCTTTTTTGACCCTGTGACACACCTGGACAAACACAATGGCTGTTTCCCTTTTTTCATCAAACAACCTTTTTCCCTACTGTGAGTTCCTTATTATCATCTATGTGTTCCTGTGATTGCATTTTAAGTAATTGTTTCCGGCCAAAAACATTCATAGAAATACATATTGCCAATTTAGTAGTTCTGTGTTTATCCCATTGAATCTGGCTTGATACGTATGGAGGTCAAATAACACCCTTGAGTTAGCAGGACACGTGTGCTTGGGACACATTTGTGAATGTGATGTACAGCCTTAAACAAATATCTGCACACAAAAGCCTCAAAGCCCCACGATGACGTGGTGTCATTCTAGCATAAAGCAAGCACACGCTATGATTAAGCCACTCTCTGAAGTCGCTCTTACAGATCCCTGAACTACACATACACATGTGCATGCATGTGCACATTATTATAGTCACTTACACCTTGATGCTGCCTTCATGCATGTGGACACAAGTGATGTGAATGGTAATTAAGCAAACATGTACTGTATGATGCCATCTTACACGCCTTATGGCAGCTAATAATCTCTGGAACAGTTAAACACTCATCATTTACTCACGTTTGCACTCACTGTGTCCTCCAAAAGAACATATTTTCCTATTTTATCAATGTAGTTTTTGGTATTTTAGGGTTGGAGAATAATTACTGTAACCAACCTGTTCGACACTCATCGACAGTCTTTCTTCCTCACACACACACACACACACACACACACACACAGAGACCATTTTAAACTTCACCTGCTGGTCTGTACACTTGGGGCTGGCACAGGTTTTACTTGGGTCATGATCCATCTTTTGAATGTCTAGCAAGCAGCTTAATAAATCTGCTTGCTTTTTGCTGCCTCTTTTGTTTAATTCATCTTCTCTGTTGCTCTGAGAGGAAAGTATGCCTGTGGACTTACCCAGAATTCTCAGAATCTGAATTTTCAGACAAACCTGGGTTTTTCCAACTAACATTTGGCCCTATAGGTTTTTAGAAAATAAACACATTTTCACTAGTTTATTTAATTTGTCTGCTAACAGTATTTATGTATGTGTATATGCCCACATACTTTTTGTGTTTGAAATTACAGCTTGAATAAGTGTACAATAATAAATTCTGTTCACATATGATTTACCTTGATTTTTCATCCTATTTTCTCTCAAGCTGATCTTTTTCACACAACTGAAATGCATGGTGTTCATGAGCTCTCAAGTTCAGCTGCAATTGCTTGGTTTATATATAAAATAATATTAGGTTTGGGCTTGGACCCGGGACATTTTGCATGCTATTGGATGAGGATTCTGTGCAGAAAACACACACGCAAACACACATACAAATGCATATTGGAATTCTGATTTGCATGCAATTGTCTCATAAGAAAATTCAGATCACAACAAAGACCCTTTGAGTTTATCTTTTCTGTGCATTGAGAGAATGTACAATGAATGCAGAAATCTTCAATTTATGTCAGTGAATCTAAAGGAGAAGTTTGTAAAGGAAAAAAAAAAAGATACATTTCTCTCGACCCAGTTTGTTCATTGACTACTATAAGTATGGAATTCATGGGTTTATCTCTCCCAACAGTGTAAACATTGAGCCTCCCAGGCACCATTAAAACATTTAGAGCAGTCCACTCAGATCCGTCAATCTCCTTTGAGCTCAACCAATAGCAAGAGTTTGGGGCGTGGCTCCTGTATCAGACTGAACCAGAGGGTGTTTAGCCAGTATGGGAAAAGTACAAATCAAAATTTGAAGACTTGCCAAAATACAAAGAGACAGACAATGAGGTAAAATAAGGGTAAACAATGGCAATGCTTTTACAAAATGGAGGAATTTGATGGAATGTTTGGCTTTCAATCAAGACGTCAATCCAAACTTGGAGTTTCTTCTCAACAGGTTACACTCTAAAAAATGCTGGGTTAAATACAACCCAGTGCTGGGTACAATAGGGACAAACCCAGCAATTGGGTTGTTTTGACCCAGCGGTTGGGTTACTACCCAGAAGGTTGGGTTAAACATTTAACCCAACCGCTGGGTCAAAACAACCTAATTGCTGGGTTTGTCCCTATTTTACCAAGCACCGGGTTGTATTTAACCCAGCATTTTTTAGAGTGTAGCTAAACTCAATTTTTTGTCAGACATGTTAATTGTTAATTGAAACTGTACGAATATTCACTGCCGCAAATGTTGTTTGAAAATATGCTTTATTTTTGTAATTCAGCTAGGTGAGCTAGTAGTGCAAAAACTGCATAGCAAGTGCTTTTAGTGGATGCAAGTTCCCCTCAATATCAACTAACAAACATCTTTTTGGGAAATGCTTTCTTTGTGCTATTATTTCATGCTGTGTTTGTGCTATATTTTCTTAAAATAAATGGCAATAGTTTGATATTTGGTTATATCATGCAAATACAACATTATATGCTCAGCATATGTGTCCAAAAACCTTTTGGGGCCACTGCATATAATGAATTTATCAGCCATTAAAAAAAAAAAAATCAAAGACCATGATGGAGATAACGTTTTGGTCAGTATTGAGTGGCACTTTCTTCCGTGCCAGTAGACATGTCCTGTAAATGTGTGTTTTATTAGGCTTACGCAGCTTTTCGGAGCAAAACGACAGTGGAGGCATGCAAAGTGGATTAAGGGCATCAGCTTCTAAGTCTCTCTTCCTCCCTCTCACTTGTTGACTTGTATGAAGCTGTCACGCAATTGCACCATGAGAAAGCAATGCATATTTTCATGTCAGCTTACAATTGAAAAAGCTGCACATGCACACAGCTGCATCTCTTTTCCCTCTGTCTTTTCGTCTTTAAATTTTTCCATTTAAGTGACAGTGTGGTTTATAATAACACTCATTTACTCACACAGTTTGAGCTCTTGTAGTCTACCTCAAACACTCCCGCCCCCGCACAATCTCTGATGAACCAATTCCTCAGCAGGCGGAAATATCATCAAGGTCTCAAGGTTTCGTCTGCACCTGCTACAGAAACCCACAGTACTCAGTCGCAAGGTCTGTGATGAGAGAGACAGACAGAGACCAGATATTAAGTGAAAACAATGTGTTTGAGACATTCTGCAAATTTCAAAGCAACTTTTGATAATGTAGTTTAAGAAGCTTCAGAAGACTATAGTCATTTCTGTGAATTTTTAGATCAGCAGAACTACTTCAACTTTATTGTCATAGGTTCATTAAAGGCTCAAGAGTGTGTTATCTACTAATCAATATCCGTCTAGATGGTTCTCATCTCATTTATATTATTAGGGGTGTAATAATCTCTCTTAGGAACGTGAGACTGGGGATCTCATATGATTTCCATTTCCAATTATCAGTGAGATTAGAATGTACAAACGAGGAGAGGTTTCATTTGGTCAGGATGATCCAAAAATAAATAAAAAAAGGTTTGCCAGTTTCTTTGGCAATCTGTTCCATTTCCTGAGGCTCTAATCCAGTTTGTGGGTTACCTCTCCTCCAGAATCCTGATTTAACCCATTATTCTAGCAATGCTCAGATTATAATTCTGGCTAATAGCAATAAACCAATAACTATTTTCATGTTATGACGATAATAAAAACTCTATATTATTTTGTCTAAAAATATTCAGTATAAAATGAATTTAATTTATGTTATTAAAAAGTCATTGAAATATAAAAAAGGTAGAAATTCACATGCAATATTAAATATCCAGTATGGACCAGTGTTATTTTAGTATTATTTATATACTATTATAGTTTTTATTAATATTTTGAATTATGTTTTTATATTTTCAGTTTTCATTTGTTTACTTTTAAGTTTTTTTAATATTTCAAAATATTTTTATTTTTTAATTTACTTTTCAGTTTTAGTTAGTAATTTTATTATTTCAACTTAAACAACTTTAGAACACCTCTTAACCGGACGAATTCTACTGCCGGTGCTTCCTGAGCAGCCTCCTAGCCGTTAGAACCACACTCTGAAAGTTTCGTGTTCGGGTCGGTACGCACAGCCCCGCCCATCCCCTGCCAGCGGAAGAGTGCGACCTGCTTTACAGCATATACGTCACATATTTTACTTGTAGCCTGAGTGGAGTTAGCCAACAGCTAACTATAAGGCGAAATGATCTAATATGCAAGTCTCAAAACCAACGCCATGGCAGAGCCAGCAAAGAAACCAAAAAGGGATTTGTGGGAGGAAGCAAAGAAAAGAAAGAAAGAGAGTGATCAGCCTTAGAAACTTATGTCCGATGTATAGGCTAGTATGGGCATTATGGCTACATGATTATGCGGACAACATTTTATTCTATTATACAAATTACACACTTTTCAAACGATGCTACATACGAACTATGCAAAAAAAACTAGGCAAACATACTACTGTTCTTTTTGTCATTGTAGTTTTCAATTCTGGAGTAACAATAAATAAAAATATGTAATGATATTTGTAGAACATAGTGTAACACAGGCTACTTTACCTGGTCGGTGGACATGGTTTCCAAATGAGGTTTCTCCATTCGCCGGTTCCGTCAGCTTAGTGTATTCACGTGTTCTGCCCACGGGCAAACTTATACAGCGACAGTATTTACGACACTGGTAGCAGACAATTGCACTTATCAACCACATGGGGGAACCGTGAGCAAAAGTTACATGGAGTTGCTTGAACTCTTTCAGTTAGTTACCAATGCAACTAACCGAAAGTTTAAGGTTTTAATCTAATATTCACATTTATATTTTATTTCAGCTTTATTTCAATGAAAAAAAAATTATGGTTTTAGTTTTATTTAACTGCAATAACACTGATATGGACCAATACAGATAAGTCAGACTTGTTTTGTCTGATAACTGATTTGGTTCTGCTATATTGTGCATTTACACTTTTCGCCATTTTATATTTCATAGAAAATATACAATAATAAGCATTATTACCAAAACAAATATAGAATTCAAGAGTCAAATTAGTTTTTATAATAATAATTTTCTATCCCCGAGAGGGAACGAGATGCTGTGGCGTCTAGCGGACACTTTGGGGACTGCTGCCAGTAGGACCGGTGTCTGAAGTATATGTGAAACAACTCCAATCCTATTGGGTTGAGGGGATGCAGCGTCTTGTTCCCTCTCGGGGAACCATAGTTACATGCTTAACCCGAGATGTTCCCCTTCTAGGGAACTTGTGCTGAGTCCTCTAGCAGACTCTATGGGGAAGGAAATGCCAACTATGCTATGCCACAGCGCATGCCTGTCCACCTGGTGAGAGAGCACCAAGGAAGTGACAGACATACACCTAACCTTTCCTCAGAAAGGGGCCAAGCCACTGACGCCCTGGGCCGTCACATAGCGTGGCAGAAATGGGGAACCCAATTTCATATGAAAGAAGGACATCGACACCAAGTTAAGAACACAGCTACCCTCAGATAGCTATGTTATGTGAGCAACACCTTAGCCTGATAATACAAGGCCCACAGATAGAGGCTACCTACTTAGAAACCCTAGAAGAGGAGATATAACAGTCTAAATAGGGGCTCCAGGGGACCACTACTTAAAAACCCTAGTAAGGGGAGTAGTCACCGAGCTATAAAACACCTATCCTCAGATAGCTATCCTCCAAAGGACCTAGCTGAAGACTGCCAATACCAGAAAGAGTGGGCTATCTACTTACCCTAACAGGGGAGACAGCACAGTCTAGGCAAGGGGCTCAAGGAGACCACTACTGCTATCCTCGAATAGCAGTTTCTTCAGGCAAGGCTGAAGATTGCCCAGACCACGGAAAGTGGGCTATCTACTCAAAACCCTAGCAGGGGAGATAACACAATACAGGCAAGAGGCTCAAAGAATGCTACTTAAAACCCTGACAAAGGGCAGTACTGAGCTAAAACACAGCTATCCTCGGATAGCTATCTTCTAAGGTAAGGACTCATCGCCTACTTGAGAGGAACCAACCTAGTCATAGAAGCCAGGCTGGAACACAGCTGCTCTCAGACCGCTATATTCAGAGCAAAGTAAGTTTGAGCTGGAGCATAACTATCTGCAAACAGCTACACTCTGAGCAGGGGCTGTCCAGTTAAAATCCCTGAGGAGGGAGAATAGTCTATTCAGTCCAAACTTAATATGCGGGATTCAGAGGGACTGCCCACTTAAAAATATCCTGAGACCTGGGGAGGCAGCCCACTACTAAACCCATCCGGCTAAATACAGGAAGGGACATTCCTCAAAATCAAGCTAGGAATACAGATGTCCTCAAACAACTATGTTCCAAAAGCTAACAAAGTGGGAAAAGCCCATACTTAGCATCCGGGTTTCAGGGGGAACGCCTGCTTGGAAGATACCTTGAAATCAGGGGAGGCCGCCCAACCTTACGACCCAGGCTGAGAAAACACTCTGGAGGGTGATTGAGGTATCATCTTCTGCGCTTGACTCCCGAAAGGAAGAGAATAGCAGGAGAGTGCTGGCTCTCTAGCTCTGTCTATGATCCTCAGATCCCTCAGCGGTAAAGAAGACCCAAACCAGCTAAGAATTAACCTCCTGAAAGCCAACGACGGAGCCCACGCCTTCCTGAACTCATAGACCTCCGCCTCGACGGATATGTAAAAGGAGCCCGGAAGGCCAATCTAACTACAGATGCAACATCATGATGATCATGGTCACCAACGCTCTCAAGCATTGGCAGCATAAAACTGAGTGAGGCGAGGCAGCTGTCAGTGGACACACCCAAACCAATCTAGGTCACTAATGGCGCTTTTCCATTGCATGCTACAGCACGGTACGGCTCGGTACGGTTCACTTTTGGGGGATTTTCCACTGGGTACAGTACCTGGTACTTTTTTTAGTACCACCTCGGTTGAGGTTCCAAGTGAACCGTGACATGTAAACTCTGCTGATCACGGATTGGCCGGAGAGAATTGCTTGCGACATAAACACAACAGAACCGCTAGATTTAAATCAGCACAGCCAGCGAAGGATTGAACGCAACTGTTTTGAACAAGCGCACCTTTTTTTAACAACCAAAAAGTGGCTGTTTTGTTGTCTGTTGAGGAAGTACAGACGTTCCTCTCATTGATAGCAGAGGAGCGGATCCAGCGAAAGCTTGATGGGGCAACGCAGAATGAAAAGGTTTCTATAACGACATGTGAATAATCCCGCCCACTCTAAAGCGATACTAAACTGCAGTGGAAAT
>NW_015635021.1:773959-800791 GCF_001515625.1 Sinocyclocheilus rhinocerous
GCAAAACGAGCCGAGCCGTGCCGTGCCGTGCCGTACTGAGCCATGCCGAGCCGAGTCATACACAGTGGAAAAGCGCCATAAAACACCCTTGGAGAAAGCTCACAAGCATCTCTCCACAGAGCATCTACTGTAAATATATCCACGCCCAGCGAGACTCTCCACACACAATAATATTCATAATAGAGAGGGACAGCCGAGCTGAATATAGCTCTACTGCCGATCTCGCAAAGATCGGGGCTAAAACGACTCAGTGCTCACACTTCATCGTCATAACAACACAAATGCTATCCGCGGCATCAGGCAACCCATTTAGAGAGGGTGTGCAGATCCCGCAGATCAAAGCAATCGCCGTGAGCTGAGATAAACCATGCCACAGCAACGGCGGGACCGAGACAATAACGCAAAATTCAGAATATGCACTCAAGTGTTAGAATCCAAACATGGAGACACACATTCCCTAAAGCGCTGCCCGACTCACCAAGATAATGCTTCACACACGCTGAACAAACAGACGGCTCCTGAAGACAACAAAAGTTGGTGACATGTTCTGCAGGCACCCTCCTATACTTCCGGGTGCCCGTCTGTGACGTCACGGGCTACGTGGGCCAATAGGATTGGAGTTGTTTCACACGTGCTTCAGACACCAGTCCTGCTGGCGGCAGTCCCCATAGTGTCTGCTAGAGGACGCAGTGCGAGTTCCCTAGAAGGGGAAACACCTCTATTTGGGGTGGAAAGTGAAAAATGAATGCTAAATATGAACAATTGAACCTACCCTATGTAAACCACACAGAATATGCTTTCCTTGAGTGCATTTTTCTTAGAAAGTGCCTTTTTAAATACATAGTGCTGTAATATAATAAAATACCCAATAAAACAAACCAGACAATCTGTATTAATCTTGTTAATCAAATGCATATAATATGTTTTTTTAATATAATGCAATTGAGCACAATGGCAATATTCACAGGGACTGAGGTGATAATATAACCATTAACTCCAGTGTCATGGTGGCTAGATATAAATTGCTTTGTGCCTTTCAGTCAAGGACACCTGTAGAAATTAATATGAGTGTTCGATTTATAGAGAGCGCTGTTGGCCAGTGCTAACTGTAATTAAAAGTTATTAAAAGTTTGTACATACACAGCATACTTATAACTCAGAAGGAAATTCAAGGTGCTGCTGCTAGAAGCAATTTTAGAGCAAGCCGAATGAGAACGACTGGTGAGATAGTATGTATTTTTATAGTAATTTAATTAGATAGAAATAAGAACAGAGAGAACAGCCCTCATCTGCATCCAAGATAACCTTCACTCTCAGAGGAATATGAGTTCAAACACAGCATAACTTTCAGCAAAGATGGTTGACTGCAAAAAAAAAGAAAAAAAAAGAGAGTTATTTTATTTAGCGCATGACCAATGCCAATAAATAAGGTTTGTGAGGTACACAGGATATTAAATAATGGTCTCCATGCCATTTATTTTCCTGGTCAGAGATATTAAACAACTATGACACACACATTTTTCACTGATGTCGGGTATCGGTAACGGATGTCATGTATGAAAAAATTCAGTATGCATGGGATTAAGAAGCAACCAATAGATACTAAGCCACTACATAGTTACATGCGCACACACAGTATTGTAATTGCTTCCTGCATTAATCTGATGCCCCACTGCCTTGCTGTTCCATCCTCTGCATGACTACCTCCTTATCAACTCCAAAACACAACAGCCACACACCCACATGCACAAACCTGACTTAATTCTTAGGGGATATAAATACAGAACAATAACATGGGAAAATATGTGTGTATTCCCTGTAATAGTTTATGAAAGACTGTATATCATAAGGATTGTGTGGGGGTGGAGTTTCTTTGTGCCTGTGTTTGTATGAGTGTGTATTGATGGTCCTGAATGAAGAGGACAGAGCAAGGCCTTCAAACACAGCCTTAGGGATGATCTTCAGAAGCAATGAAGCAATCATATTAACCTACCGCCCTTTAGTCATACAATCTCCTGATGCCCTGATACAGTCACAGCTTTCATTGTGTAATGCACAAACACACATATACACACACTCTTATTTACAAACACATACACACGCACTTGTGCACTGTATTCAGTTTTAAGTTATTGTTAAAATAATCCTTTTTCTCATGTGAACTCACATGTGTTTGTGTATATAGCAACAGTCGGGGTTAAAATGGGATTTTCGAGGCTGGGGGACATGATCTTGGTGGTCAGACAAACTGCTTCCACAAAATGATTTCCAGATTTGTTGATAAGATACCTTCAGATTGTTTTCTTGGCTCAGTATAGGTGCTTTGGGAAAGATAAGATGGAAACACATATTACACAGTATATAGGCTTATATATTCTACAGATTCCAGGCTTGGTCACAAGTGGGAAATGAATACAGGCGCAACTGGTATGGAGGTAGCTTAATGGTTAATGACACAGTTTAAGGTTTAAATCGTGGTGATCCAGAACCTGAAAGGAATATTTCTATTGTATCTCAACTGTGCCCTTCAGCAAATTACTCAACTCCAAGTTTATGGTTTTGTTAGAATTTTATAACAAAGGATACTGTAACCATATGCTCTGTCTTCATGTAAAAGCATCCCATGCAGGTTACATAAGACTGATAAAAAAGTATTGTCTCTGCTTGGATGTTTCTGAATTTTCTCCAAAACAATACACTGCTAAGTACTACAGGTCTTTGATGATTTTGCTACCATAAACAGGAAATGGTATGCTAAGGTTAATCCTTGTGCAAAAGAAATGTGCTTAATTGTACTAAATGTGCATTTGTAGTGTACTTTACATCTTAATTATATTTAATTTTTAAACTGTACTGTACTTGCAGATCATATTAATGAAATTAAAAGCTACTAAAGTACTTAGTACACTTTCATGACTCTCTTTCTTAACACACATCAATAATTTGTTTTTATTTTTAATGTCAAATTAAAAGCTTTTTTTTACTTTAAAGTACATTTTCAATTATTGTTTTTGTTATAAATGTTTAACATTTTAATGTATATATGTTCAATATTACATCCACAGTAAACATATTGTGTGGGGTATTGTGTGTTCAGAGAGCAAGTTACGTATTTGGATGTTGATTAGAGAGCATTCAACAACATGTCTGAGTGGTTACTGATATGCCCACCAGAGTAGATTTAAAACATTTTTTCCCCACATCTTAGCTTAATATACAGAGGTAACTATACAATAATAATAGCATTTGTAGGATGATTTCCCAGGCCAGGAAAGTGCCTTGGGAACCTGGAAAATTTCAGTTTAATGAGCAATAATAGCATTGGTTGACAATAATGCAATGAACCAAGCAAATTCAGAGAAATGTAAAAGAAAGAGACAAATAGGGTATGCAAAACAGATTAAAAAAAAGGCAGAGGTCAGGGTTACTATGGAACAAATTTGTGAGAATGCTTGAAGCATTTCGAATACACATTCTCATTCACATACACTCAGAGAAGATATCCTCACGCATAGACATTCTTTCTTTCTCTCTTTCTCTCTCTCTCTCTCTCTCACACACACACACACACACACACACAGAGAGAGAGAGAGAGAGAGAGAGAGAGAAAGGCCCCAACCAACCCTCCCTTGCAATAGCATAGCTAACACGCAGGGATGGACCTCATTGTCTGAGACATTTTATTGTCTATGGTTTGATATTATTCTGTAGGATCTACAGATCCTCATATTTAAAAAATAATTAAACCTTGGAGAACCAGTATCTGTTAACATTTCCTTTTGACATTTAAATTCTGTTCTAATGCACTTACAGTATGTCAAAGTGAGAATATAAGAATATAAGTAAAGTGGTCATATGTGAATAGTACTGAAATTTCAATACATTTCAGATAAAATTACACTTGATAGGAGCTGTTCACACAAGAACACGTTTTTGTATTCCACTGTGCTGCTGCTTTATTGTTTTGTAAAAATGTGCTAGACAGACTTGCATTGCAAAAAAATAAAATTAAATTAAAAATTCAAAAATAAAAAACAACTTTCAAGTAACTTCTATTTCTAGTTGCTTATTAGCATGCATATTACTAGAATATTAGCCATTTATACTCATATTAATGCCTTATTCTACATGACTATTCTACATCCCTAATCCTACCCAATACCTTACAACTACCTTACTAACTATTAATAATAATAATTAGGAATTTATTGAGGGAAAAGTCGTAGTTAATAGTGAATAAGTGTTCCCTATTCTAAAGTGTTAACGAAAATTCCAACAGGAATACATAAAACATCCAGACTTACACAGAAACCTTTTAATTTGGCCTTATTACAAAGTGGACTACACTACACATACACTGCAAAAACAAATGCATCACAAGGGTAGGAACAGAAAATTCGATAACACTTTATTTTAGGGTCTCTTAACTAGTTGCTTATTAGCATGCATATTACTAGAATATTAGCCATTTATACTCATATTAATGCCTTATTCTACATGACTATTCTACATCCCTAATCCTACCCAATACCTTACAACTACCTTACTAACTATTAATAATAATAATTAGGAATTTATTGAGGGAAAAGTCGTAGTTAATAGTGAATAAGTGTTCCCTATTCTAAAGTGTTAACGAAAATTCCAACAGGAATACATAAAACATCCAGACTTACACAGAAACATACATTTTTAAGACTTTATTGATTGTAACATACCTGCTGCTGTACTGCTTAAGGAAATCGATTCTATGACTTCATGGTATTTGTAAGATGCACAAATTTTGATTTTAAATAAGGATATTTAAATAAAGATTTTGAAATGCAGCAAACACATAAAAAAGAAAACCACTGTGATACTACTAACACACACACATAAAAAAAAATAAAAAAAAACTCTGACAAAAGAAGGTGTAAGTAGGTCTCAGTGACCTGTGTTTAGTACCCTCTGCGATAGTGTGGCAGCATGTTGTGGCGGCCCACTGCAGAAAAGCTCACAACCAGTGTTGTTTTCACTGGCCTGCGTGCCTGCACTCAGCACTCCACCCACCATCTGAGTTCCATGCTAATTACACACTACTTATCTAGTCATTCTTTCATTCGCTATTGTACTCTGACAAAAACCCACAAACACAGATGGACTCACATATACCTAAGTCACTAAAATCACTACTATAATTTTATGCTCACAGTTTAGCCATAGTGCAGTTTTCAGGCCTAGATCAACAGCCGCATATACACTCATCAGTCAACAATTGTGGTGTTCCTGTAGCTCAAGCACCAGAGTATAGCACTTGCAACACCAAGGTCAGGGGTATGATTCACACTGAATGCATGAACTGATAAAATGTATATACAGTTGAGACTTGAATGAAACAAAATGGAAAACTCTTCACCCCTCCATCTCAGACAACAATGCGAAACCTCTATTTCTCTCTTCTTTTGTTCTCTCCTCTCTCCTCCTCTTTTCATGTGTGTTACAGCGCTTGTCCTTGAGTTCTGTCAAACACGGCCTAGATTCAATTCCTATTCCAACAACACCTCCTCTCACACACACACATACACACCCAAACCCACACACACACACACCATTCGCATACACAGTTCTGTCCTGAAATAACTTCCGAGGTAAGCGAGATGCTAAATAATTGAAAGAGACTTACCACAAACAGATGTACCAACAGAAAAAAAAATAAATAACCTTAGTCAACATGGGATTAAAACTGAGTCTATTTACTTTATTAATACACATTCCTGAAATGCGCATCCTGATCTCATGAAAAATTAAACCACGAGTCGGCGCAAATGTACGATTTGAAGGTCCTAACCATAAGTTAGACCATAAGCAGATTGTACGAAAACAAATTCGTATTCTTTGCTAAAACAAAAAATTGTCAAAAAGTAATAACTGTCACCTCCTGCAATTATTTATTTTTGACAGAAAAGACCAATAACTCTATTTTTTCAATATTGTTTCTTATTGAATATTTCATTTTACCACTTGATGTAATAATATGGAAGTATTTCATATTATAGGTAGACGTGGCAAATAAATTCCCAGATTCACATTAAAAAAATTATTTTGGCTGAATAATTTTGACTAAATAATTAGCTCAGAAAAGGAAAGAAAACATGTTGCTCTGACCATTCTGAAATGTATATATATACATATAATGTGTATGTATAATCTAAACTGTCTGATACGCTGTCACTCTCAGTCATCTGTGGCCAATCGCAAGCAAACATTACGTTTGTCTGCGTTTATTACATTTAATAAAAGAGCCACAGTGTCAGAGACAATTTGGTTCTTTTGGGATGGAATCACTCTTCACTAATTGTTTTTGCAATATTCTGACTTTTGATATAAATTAAATTTGCAACTCAGAGCCACATTGTTTACATTCTTCTCTGAAATCGACTTATGAATGGCTAACTTAAAGTTGAGAAAGTTAGAGAACATATTTTAAAAAATAATTCAACTTTAAGTCTGTTAGTTTTAGTAATTACAGTCACTGGTCCAGGAAATGATGATTAACCTAAACCATTATAATAGACAACAAACAACTCTCACAGCTGTCAGAGAAGACAGAGGGTAAATTACAGCTATTTACCTTCTAACACCAGCATATGAGAATGATTGGTGTCATATAAAGTCTGACAGAGCTCCAAACACCAGCACTTAATAAACAGGAAAAGCATCTGTAAAGCATAAACATTTCTCTGTAGATACACACGTACAAACTTTACTCACTGTCATTTTGTTTCCTTGCCTGTCAAGGACTGCAATACTCTACTCCACTGATTCTATTTTCAACATTTGACTCTATAACAATCTAATGTTCGTGTGTACAATACATCTACGAAGTACACACACACACACACCAAAACATACAGTGCAAAGAACATATACTACATTACACATAATCCTTACATTGCAAGAACAAAGCCAGAATCAAATGAACTCAATGAGTCTGTGAACTCTTATCACAGGCAGCGCACTAAAAATGTGCCAGAACAACAAAATGTGCTGCGCAAACATGTAAAATTATTCAG
The DNA here is from genome assembly GCF_001515625.1 of Sinocyclocheilus rhinocerous. Classification (NCBI taxonomy): domain Eukaryota; kingdom Metazoa; phylum Chordata; class Actinopteri; order Cypriniformes; family Cyprinidae; genus Sinocyclocheilus; species Sinocyclocheilus rhinocerous. The sequence continues at coordinate 781,009 of NW_015635021.1, forward strand.
TTTGAAATGCAAATGTTCGAGAGATATCTGTGAGTATGTGTATTGAATAGAACTCTATTTTGAGACAACATGAAAGAAAATGAGACCAAGCACTGTGCCGCATAAACATTCTGTAAAATAGTAATGGAGAAGAATCCAGAGCAATTTTAATAAGGAAAGACTGAAAAGCAGGAGAAGTGGAAATACTCAAGACTGACAGAGAGGCAATAAAACTTCAGCCAAACACTTGCTCATAAAACTTCAACTCTTTAATGAAAAGACTGAGTTAAACAGAAGTCATTATGATACATGCAGGAAGTCCTCAGACCTAATTTACACCTCGTACAAACACTTGTCTGGGTGATCTGATTAGCACTAACAACTAAGAAAAAAAAACAGATTTGATGGCTAGATTTGACGGTAGTCATGAGAATAAATAAATAAATAAAATCTACAACATGAACGTTAGCAGATTTAATATTTACGGGAGCTAAATTTAGTAAACAATTATGTAATACAGGTCATAAATACATGCAATTGCATTTAACATTTACTTAGCAACGCCATGCATTTCAATAGGTCACATGCTTTATTCTCATTTTTAACACATTAGTGAAAATTAGACATTTTCAAGATATCTATAAAGTGTGGGGACTGCTGTTATAGGACACTATTTTATTATTTCAGGTTTGCATAATCTGAAATAGTTAAATAGTGGCCTATAACAATTGTTTATTTTTTTTCTTTCTAAAAATCATTTTCATCCAAATTGAACTGTACAAATTCATCCGAAATTGACAACTCCTAAAATGCGATATTATATTATCATTATATGAACAATGTAAAAATTCAAAGATTTGACATGCATTTTCTTTGTGTTAGGTACATGTTCTCCTCTTGCTTTATGACAGCATGTATTCAAGCTGGCATAGACTCCACACGTTTGTGCCAAACCTGATCAAAGTTATCTCAGCATGATTTGAAAACACTCCAAAGAACATTCAAAGGAAACCAAGGAAATCTGACCTTTCGTACAGAAAAATTTGTCAAAAATTTGCATGCGTTTGATTAGCAGTCCAGTAATAGTGCAGAATCTTAAATACTTCCTATTCAGTTCAAGTCCTAATTTCGCTTTGTTTTAAAGATTTCAAAATCTTTTACAGATTTACACTGAAGAATTTTTTTTTTTTTCAATGCAGTCTTGGACTTCGGACTCAACGGTACACTATCCCAGATATAAACACTGAACAGGACCTTCGAGTTGAATGTACCCTACAAAGCCCACACTATTCGGAAAGACTTGTAGGTCTTGGATATTATTTCAACCACTTCTAAAGGGAGAACATGTGAGACAGTTAGTATTTTACAGTGCGGTATATATATCACAGCTAAAAATAAAAAAAAGATATTCCTTAAAAAAAAAAAACAACTCAGAAGGACACTGACAGGTACCAGTTTTATATTTTATTTTTAATAAGAACTCCTTACAGATTACACACTTATTTTACTATTTTCCTTGTGAACTGTCCAGCTAAATTAACTCTCGCTCAGTAATTTAACAAAGTAATTCCACGCACACTTGAGGCTATGAACAGAGTGAAACAAAATGAAGTGCGGTTTATTGGAGCTTTCACATTCCTCAGTGTTTGATAGATGTCACTGTTATAGATGAGAAACTTGTTATGATAGATGGTTCAGGAGAATCCAGGCTTCATTTCAGACGAGGAACATAATTGAGGAGGTAGAGAAACGGCCTCTGATAAAATTGACAATGACAGTATTCAAACTCCGAAACCAAGCGTTATGCAATTTAAAGCCAATCTAAGTTTTCCAAATTATTCATGGAAAAAGTTTCAGATATATATTTGGTTGAGTGTGTTCATCTATCAGGCCCCCTGTCCTCAGCAAATAACTTTTTTGAGTAATAAGATCTGAGGGATACATTTAAGGTTAAGTTTGATTCAACTAAAGTTTCTAGGAAAAATTGTTCAGGTTATGCAAGCAGGACGAATAAAGAAAAAAAAAGGCTGAATTTGCAGCAGGGCTTAGGGTCAGCATGAGGTGAGGGTCAGAGCGATGCCTGAGAAAGAGGGAAGGAGAGATGGACAAAATAGGGCATTTAATTCTTCAGTAATTAGAACCAGTGTTTCAGCCTGGCTGACAACCAGGGGCTAAAACGTCAGGACTTATGCACTGCATTATGGATACGACCTGCAGGGTCTCACTGAATAAATGTGTGTGCGTAACAGTGACTTTCCGAGTATGACAGCATGTTTTAAGACCTCATTAAACAGGAAGTGAGCCTAGCTCCGTTTGAAGTTTGATTTTGCATTCCATCAAAGGCCAGTAATGGACCTTTCCTAACCCTAAGTCACAGCCCCTTAGCTGTCAATCAAACCCAGCACTGGGGGCAGCCAGATGAACAGTTATTAATGGCCAGATTAATTATGGATCTGCTGCCTAATTATGAGAAGGACTGCGGAAACAAGGTCTTAACTTCCTCTCTCAGTCTCTAATGAGAACATTTCCATTTTACTCAGCCACATATAAAGGAGAAAGAATATGAGCATCCTCTAAGGCTTTTAACATACATTCACGCCAGAAGTACATTTAATAATTTAGCTTTATTTACATCTACATTTTTTATTTCATCATCATTTCTTTCTCTTGTCTGTTTCTCTAGCTTTCTGTGCTGCTCTGTATTGACTTAATGACTTGTTAATATAGAGTGAGGTCCAATAGTTAATATTACAATATTATAGTATATATTAACTCACATATATATGGATTCACATCAAACCAAGTAAGACAAAATCTTTTTTGCCTTAACCTTCATTTAACCCATATAAGTACGGACTGATCACTTTATGTTAGTAAATTGTTAAGATTTTCAGTCATTTCACGTTGCAGATTATTTACTGATTGGTGACACTGTGCACAGAAAACCATTTTCACTGGTAATCATAAAGCTCAAATGATATAAACATCTCTAGTCAATTTCTGCTTCAGCTGTGAAAACATGATATAATCATATTCATGCCTGGTGATGTCATTCATTACACAACCAGAAGACACTGTATTATACACACACATATACTACGATCCATAAGTCTGAAATCATGTTGAAATTCAGTTGTTCAGCTTTTCACAACCATCAACTGTTAAACTGAATTCTTGATATTAACTATAAAACTGAGCTGAAAATATTATAATTATATGAAATGGGCTGGCTGGTTAGTGTTGAACAAATTTATTAGGGGGCGCTGTAGGCCTACTTGTACTTAAAGTAAAATACACAAATAACATTAAGATACTTGTGTTTATGTATAAATAAAGCAGTAATTGATGTCATAAAATCACAAGTCTGTTTTGATTTAAAGGTCAGAAGCTATAGCTTACATGAATAAAAATCACAAACACGACACTTGCAAATTAAATAATTTTATATATACAGATTTATTCATTAATATGTAATTTGTTTTTTCAAATGAATGATGAACACCTAAATACAAGGATGATTTTTAGAATTTTTACAGCTCTTTTGCTTTAGACCATCTATTAATGTTAAATCCACAAATGAAATGTTAAGGTTTCAACTGCATCTGTCTGCAAAAAAAACAAAAACAGCAGAGATTAATTTTATTATAGTTATTTTCAAAGCTGTCAATTTACTCTTATAAAAAAAAGAACTTTAATAATGTTTATAGTTCTAACAAATAGGTATTTGCTCAAAACTAACCAAAATTAAAAATAATTTGTTTGCAATTTCTGCACAGAAGAGACTTGGTGTTGTTTCAAAATAAAAGGAAATATATATCGGTATCGGCTATTGGCCAAAATAATTTGAAAAATATCGGCATATCAGATATTGGCAAAAATCCAATATTGTGCATACCTATTTGAGCTCACATTAAATTCATAAGCTTGTGCAAAATATGATGATCATAATATCCAGCAAGATTTGAAAAATACAGATGCAAGGAAATCTGATCTTCTGTACAATGAGGTTCACACGATCATTAAATGTGCTTATTTGATTAGTGACTTAGAAATAGTAGTACAGAATATTCCTACTTCATTTTACATCTTTAATATCTGTCCTTTCTTAAATTGTCAAAATCCTAAAACACTAGATGGGTTTCCATAAAAATGTAAAGCAGAAAAAAACGAAGCGAAAATAAAATGCAAAAGCAAGGTGTGTTTCCATCAAGTTGTTTGAGGGGATGATGGTGGTATTGGTAACCTAGTAACCAATACCAAAGACACCATCAGGGGAAACACGTGTAACGTGACCGATTAGTCACGTGGGTTTAATGTTCGCTATGTCAGTATTTTGTCAGTTTATTGACTGTTTATTTCCAGGTTATGTAATCATTGATGATGGGATGGTATGAGTCAATATGCGTGTTAATAAAAGTTAACAAAAGCAAAATCTTCTCACACTGCATTTAGTATCTTTCTCTGTTGAGTTTGTACTAAACACTTTGAATGCACTCCAATCCTCTGACGCACAATGGCATACAGAAATGCAAAGCTCAAGGGGGCCGTCTTGCAAATATCAAAGAGCAAAAAGAAAAAGAAAATACTGAACTATATCTATTAAAGGTGTAAAAATTATTTAAAGCCAATGGCACTGACAATACATTAAAGTCCTCCTGAGGCAAGGCTGGCTCCAGTAAACAGTGCTAATTAATGCAGTTTTACAGAAGTTATACTGTATGCTATGGTGAAAGCAAACAAACAAAAACAGTAAAGGCCAAGAGCTGTGGACACTTAAGGACAAACCAATAGACCAACCATCATTATTTCAATGTTCATCTTCTCTTATCTGTAGTTTTATCAGTAAAACTTTGATTCCTATTTAATACTGAGCTCTGGGCTCCTGTTCAGTTGATCAGACAGCACATGCACTACAAAGCAAAATTCATAAACCCATCACATATAAAGCTATATGAACCCTATGGTGAACCACAGAGTGAAGAAAATAAAAAGTGGATGAAGATCAAAGCCTTGATAGCAAGTAAGCAGAGCAGTTCTAAATGTATAGAAGAGTGAAGCCATAAGACACAACAGTTCAGCATATAAAATATTTATTTCATTTCATTGCATGGCATGACTTCCATTTGCTTTCCAGTCCAGTGTGATTGCTGGACAGGGATCTTACAAAAAAAAAAAAAAACAGAATTTTACTAAAATTCAGATCTATTTGCTTATTAATCATTCTGACTTAATAATGTTTGATTCGGTTCAACTCATTCATTTAAAACAAAATGCATATTTATATTTTTGCAGGCCTGACAAACAATTCCCTGATATTTTCTGGTTTTATGACTATGTTCTGTTAATGTGATTGCATGGTGTTGTTATGAAATTAAAAGATATATATGTATATTCAATCACACAACTGAAATGCTTTTGCAAACTTCTACATTATCCATGACTATATACTGTAGGTCACATCTAAAAATAAAGAAAAAGACACATTTTTATCCTCATCCTAGTTTAACAGAACAAAACAACCGCTAGAAAAACAGTACGTTTACTTTTGTGTCCAAGTGTGTGAAGTCATATATTGGTCTTCCTCCAGTCTCCACCTCTTTGAACTGAAATTACCATCTCTGGATGTAATGTACAGCAGAAAGCCCTGAGAACACAGCATAGCTTTTTACCATGCACAAACATAATGTATTGACTGATAAATGATGTTATGATAGAGCTGTTAGTATGAGACGCAGACGTCAGACTAGAGAAGAAGGATCAAGTGTCTTTCTCATTCTCTTTTAGTGTGTGCTGTGTGTGCTTGACAAGAGCTTGAGGAGGAATGTTGGGATAGAAGACAGCGTGTTAAATTATTCCCTTCACAGTTCTAATAACCGCATGCTGAGCAGAATTGAATTAGGCATTAACTTTTTACAGATGAGTAAGAGGGCTGATACATATCACTATGACTCAAAGCAAGAAATCTGAAACTGGCTTGTGCCTTTGTAAAGTGCATGTATGGTTTAAGGAACGTGTTATGTTTTTTGTTCACCATATTGATTTATTGTACTTGTATACTGAATATGAATGAGATAAATAGTTTGTGGGGAAAAAAATTTAATAATATATCACATAATATGCGTGAGATTCACCCCTAAAGCCCCAAGATTGCAAAAATATTGCATTAGATATGATTAATAAATCTGAATTGAATTTGAATTGATTACAAAATATTGCAATACATGCTGTATTGATTTTTCCTACCTGATAACATAATAGAATATATTATAAAATAGTAAAATTCATTTTATTTCATTAGGGGCCAAGCACCGAAGGTGCGAAGGCACCTTTTGTATCCGTTGGCATTCTTATTCTTATTCTTCTTCAATTTCTTCCGCTCTGGAAGTCTATGATCTAACTCAAACTCTCTAGCGCCACCACTTGTCCAAAGTTTTACTCATGTTTATGCTAATAACTTTTGAACCGTAAGGTCTAGAAGGAAAATATTTTTTTCCTTGGCTCATGCCGACACCAAATTCGTAAGGTCAAGATTTTTCGCAATTTTTAATAGTTCGAAAAACCTACTTTTTCAAACTCGTCCTAGACGGTTTGTCTGATTTTCACCAAATTTGCCTCAGATCATCTTCAGACTATGCTGGCAAAAAGTAAGGGAACTCAAGTTGATTCATCAAACCGCTCTTGAATAACACGCAAACTAATTTGACCAAGAGCACGCAAAAATGGATGTGAGGCTATATCTCCGCAATGGTTTAGCGTATTGAGACCAAACTTGGTGTGTGTTATAACAAACATGACCTGAGGCTACCTCCAGTGTTTCGGCACAGTGCCACTTAGTGGTCAGGAGATATGAAACATTTCTATTTTGCTTATAACTTCTGAGTGGTTTGGCCAAAAATCACAAAACTGGTCTCTTTAGATTCGGTGAAGCATGCCGAGTCGGCCATTTTGAATTTTGTCTTAAAATGCTGTATTTTACGAACGCATTGACATATTGTTACGAAACTCTGTATGCATTTTCGACACCATGCCCTGATGGTACTCAAAAAGGTTGGGGGCAGCGCCACCTTGTAGTCAAAAGTTATAATTACATTTCTAAAAATGCTAATAACTTTTGGTTACTTTAGCCTATTGTAATGAGACTGATCCACCACTTGTCCAAAGTTTCACTCATGTTTATGCTAATAACTTTTGAACCGTAAGGTCTAGAAGGAAAATATTTTTTTCCTTGGCTCATGCTGACACCAAATTCGTAAGGTCAAGATTTTTCGTAATTTTTAATAGTTCGAAAAACCTACTTTTTCAAACTCGTCCTAGACGGTTTGTCTGATTTTCACCAAATTTGCCTCAGATCATCTTCAGACTATGCTGGCAAAAAGTAAGGGAACTCAAGTTGATTCATCAAACCGCTCTTGAATAACACGCAAACTAATTTGACCAAGAGCACGCAAAAATGGATGTGAGGCTATATCTCCGCAATGGTTTAGCGTATTGAGACCAAACTTGGTGTGTGTTATAATAACCATGACCTGAGGCTACCTGCACAGTTTCGGCGTAGCGCCACCCAGTGGTCAGGAGATATGAAAAATTGTTATTTTTGCTTACAACTTCAGAATGGTTTGACCAAAAATCACAAAACTGGTCTCTTTAGATTACCTGAGGCTACCTGCAGTTTCGGCGTAGTTTCGGCAGTTTCGGCGTAGCGCCACCTAGTGGTCAGGAGATATGAAAAATATTTTTGCTATTTTTGCTTACAACTTCAGAATGGTTTGACCAAAAATCACAAAACTGGTCTCTTTAGATTTGGTTCAACATGCCAAGTCGAACCATACCCGATTTTGCCATTTTGAATTTTGTCATAAAATGGTATATTTAACGAACACATTGGAGTATTGTTACGAAGCTCGGTATGCATATTCAGCAGTATGCCCTGATGGGACTCAAAAAGTTCAGGGGCAGCGCCACCTTGTGGTCAAAAGTTATAATGAAATTTCCAAAAATGGTAATAACTTTTGCTTAAATTAGTCTATTGCTGAGAACATCAATAACAATTATGCCATAATTGGCCAAACTTCCTGTCCGCCATTTTGATTTATGTTCAAAGCCAACTTTTTCGAACTCCTCCTAGACCTTTGGTCTGATTCTCACCAAATTTGGCTCAGATCATCTTCAGACCATGCTGGCAAAAATTTATGGATTTCGTGTCGATATACGAAACGGTTGTTGTTTAACGCATCAACGAATTTGCTGGAATTATGCCAAACTGCATCTGAGGCTGTATCTCTGCAAATATTGACATAGTGACAGTGACAGCAAACTTTGTATGTGCCATTGTCACCTCACACTGACCACACAACGTCAATGTGGTAACAGTGCCATCTATTGGTCAAAATTGGCCCACCCGGAAATTTCGGATGCTCCCGATGGCCAATCAATCTAGGTCTACTTTTCCTTTCCTCCACAGCCAATGACAGGCCCCCTCCATCCACGGGCCCTGGGGCTTCAGTCACGCCAAGTCCTTATGTTAATCCGGCCCTGCTTATTAGCATGCATATTACATATTGGCTGTTTATTAGTACTTTATAAGCACATATTAATGACTTATTCTGCATGACCATATTCTACTGTACATTCCTTCATTCTACCCCATACCTAAACTTAACAACTACTTTAATAACAATTAATAACAAAAGAGTTGCTGGTCCCCATTGTCCAATTCTCACTATTAACTAGCTATTAACTATGACCTTTGCCTCAATAAACTCCTAATTAAGTTTAGGTATGGGGTAGGATTAAGTGATCTAAAATATGGACATGCAGAATAAGGCATTAATATGTGCTTAGTTAATAGTGAGAATCGGTCCTTTAAAAAAATTGTTACAGAAGATTTTGTGTTCAACAGAAGAAATAAATTCATACATGTCTGAAATAACATGAGAATGAGTAAATGATGGCAGAATTTTCACTTTTTTGGGTGAACTATTATTTTAATGCCTGTGAACCATTGTTTCTGTCTTTTTTTTAAGATAGTGACCTTATTTGTGACCCTATTTTTCCTCTGTACTTCTTTGTCTTTTATTTTATTCTATATGTATTTTGAGTAAATGATGGCAGAATGTTTTAGTTTTTTTTGGGGGGGGGACCATTACTTTAATGCCTGTTTCTCTGTACTTCTTTGTCTTTTATTTTATTCTATATGTATGTATTTGATTGCAAATAAAGAAAAATATTGCAAATAAAAAAAAAATAGTTGAGAACTTAAATGTTAAAATTTGTAATATGTAAGCTGCAAGCTGCTGCCATCTATGCCTCTGACGATGAGCACTCAGTTCTGGAAACATTTTATCAGAATTTTGTCAAATGGCTTTGTATTTTACCTGCATAATAGTGTATTTATAGCACCAATGAATATGGTGCTCGTTATGAGAAAGTATAGGAAATGCCTTTAAAATTGGAAAAATTGGTATGTATGTATGTATTCATTTTTTAAATGGGTTTCATGAACTTCAGTTTTGTGATTTATTACTGCATTCACACTGCCACACATGCCACTTAAGCAGCTGCAATATAGCTGCATGCAACCAAAATGAAAATAAATCACATCAAGCATTGCAAGTTCCATCTCCTCCCTGCCATCACAATTCAAACCTGCTTTAGTTAACAGCTGCAGATCTGAGGGAAAGTTGGTTGTTCATATATGAGGCTGCTTCAAAGCTAGATAAAAGAGAAATGGGATTATCACACTTTCAGGAAAGGTCTAAACATTGCCTCCAAGGCTTGAAAAATAAATAAGGAAAAACACGTCTTGAAGCGCATCGTGCACAGAGCACCAAAAAATCTGACATTTCTCCAAATGACCTTCATATTTGGTCCACATCCAGACCGTGACAAAGCAAATGCTTATTAGGTGACATTTACCTGGAAAACTCACCTGATGATAGCACTGCAGGAAAATGCAATCGCACATTCAGGAGAAGTTTGGCATGTAACTTCACACAGACAAACTGGCAGATAAGATCCCTTTGAAATCTGCCGGTATTCAAAGCTCAGGCTCACAGGCTGCTCTCTCTCTCACACACACACACACACACACACACAAACATACTCCTTGATTGAAGTGATTCCTACACTCACTTACTCACTGCCAAAATAGGAGAACTGCTCCAAATCCACATCCCAAGGTAAAAGAGGATGCAATCCAAAACTGACTGCTTATAAATTGTTAATTGCTTTTCATAATTTAATAATAATAATAATTTATGCATTTAGCAGACGCTTTTATCCAAAGCAACTTACAGTGCATTCAGGCTATACATTTTTTACCAGCATGTGTGTTACCTGGGAATTGAACCCACGACCTTTTGCACTGCTAACGCAATGCTCTACCACTGAGCCACAGGAACATTTTCATAGGAATTTTCATACTATTCCTAATTTGTTTCAGTGCATTGAACAACCTCTAATCTCGTGCATTCTATAATATTTATACAGTATTAATATAGCATTGTATTTAATGTAAGACATATTTAATAATAAATTGATAAATAGGCATTAAACCCAGGGGCGTAGCCATCATTTCAGAAGTGAGGGGGACAGAAATAATATATATATATAAACCAGTTCAGTTGAGGAATTTCTTGCATTTGCAAGTAACATTTTAAAGATGATGTGTGCAATTTGTGCATTACTAGCATCATCATAGTACCTTTTAAGGCAAGTCAGTTCACTCAACAGCAATCTTGATAATGCCTCAGTTACAGTCAGCTATTTCCAGTTCTTGTATGTACAGCTATCTCTCTAAATATTACATCAATGGTGTATTTAAAATCAGGTATAACACCTGACACAGACACACCCCTTTGATGTATATTTACTGAAGAACCACCAGAGATTTTAAGGTAATATATTATAATAATTTATTAACACATTTATATGTTCACATATAATATTTGAATGTAAAATATGTAATCATTTTAGTAAGTGTTTCATTTTAATAAAAATATTTTTAATATAATAATATAATATAATATAATATAATAATGCAACTTCCCAGGACTGTCTGTCTAGTGAAGCTCTTATTGTCCATTGAAAATAAAAAGGTCCCTGGTGGAGGTCAAAACACAGCAGAACAAAGAGGACAAACAGCTATGCTGATGTTAGCTTGCTTTGCTAACTGTGAGAACAACAAACACAAGCAGTGGAAAATAGCTGCTGGGGAGGGTTAAATATATGGTGTTCAAAGAAAGTCAGCTATAAGGATCTTGCGGTTTGAAAAGGTGAAATGTACATAACACAGAGATATGGAGAGATGGACAGACAAACACACTAGACTTCTCTGCCCAAGCATACATTACTGATACCTGCACATTGCTGGGAGGAAGTTATGCATAAACTCTCATAGGACAGAAAACTCCAATGGTCAGCAGCAGCTATTTGCATCATATATGTGAGACTTATTGACTGACTGTCATTGAAATACACAAATGCACACTGCCTTTCGAGGGTCACTAGTGATATTAGATGGGCTTTCAGGAATTATCCAGAGCATTCACAACCACACACACATAGTTACTCTATTAGAACTTCATATGATTGATATGATATTCACAAATCTATGATATGTTTTTTGTGCGTATTTTTGCATTACATGTAATGAACACTAAAGCAATTTTGTTACAATATTTTTTTCTCAGAAATAATAATCAAAGATTCTGCCTTTTCAACTACTTTTCAAAAAGTAAAATTTAAAGATTTTATCTCAAAAGATTGTTTCTTCTTTATGATAACAGGATAGTTGTATTGCACCGTCTTTTTTTTTTTTTTTTACCTTATGCACCCAATAATAATTATTGAACTTTATTGAATTATTGAATTTTACTGAATAATTAATGAATTTTAATTAATTAATTAATTAATAAAAAATGTATAAAAAGTGTATTCATATGTATTCTTCATGAATACATTTCATGAATATTTATTTATGAATATTTCATAAATATTTTCAATAATATTTTTAGTTTTAATTATTAGTACATCAAGTTAAATGTTGCCTTGGCAGCTAGCTGAAATAAAATAAGATTTTAAATAAAATATATATTTTTAAATATTTCATTTCATTTCAGTTACTGTTTATTTTATTTCAAGTAACATTATTATATTTCAAGTAATGTTTTATTTTTAAGCAATGTTTTGGTTTTGGTTAAAGTTAACTATAAGAACCCCATTTTGAATTGTATTTTTAATGTATTTTTTAATAAATGTATGGAAAAAAAATTCAGCAAAAATAAATAAATACTTGTTTGATTGTCTCCTACACGCACACATATCTTCTATAGTCTGCTATACCCTTTCATAGAAACATTGTCTTACATCACAAGCATTGATTTTGTAGAAGTTATAGCACTCTAAATTAACCGTCTAATAGAAATGGCTGCTATATGGCCATACAACATGCACATTTTGTAATGTAAAGTGGTACCCAACAGCAACCCCAAATACACTTACTCTTGAGTCAGAAAAAGGCAGGTAACTCTCATTTTCCTTAATCAAAGCCTTTGGGATGACATACATTCTATATGCCCAGTTCTGCATGTCAAAATCAGGGGCAAATTTGTCAGCGCCCCAGGGCAGCTAGCGGTTTAATAGCAGCCTGTGGTGAGGAAATGGGGAAAGGGGAGTATGAATGACAGATACTCTGTACGTGGCCAGACTGAAGACTGAATGTGCATGTGTGCTGGCCTGAGGGGTTAGAGGATCAGCCCCAGGGCTTCGCTGCGGGGTACCATCAACACATACAGCGATAAGTGGTCAAATATATATCTGCAGAGACACGTACAGTACCACCCAAAGTCATAAGGTGTAGGTGAAACATTCCTAGAGTGCCTGTGGGCATTCAGACATTACCAGAGGTCAAGGTCCTGCTTATATCCAAAATTCAGGTAAGATCTGGTTGTTGGACTACAAAAAAAGATATTTCTTTGTACTCTGGAACACAGAAAATATTTTTTTTAATATTTATCTTTAAAGCTGCAGTCCGTAAATTTTGCCTCTTTGTCGCCATCTCCGTTTGAAACCTGCGATTGGAGTTATTTGCGGAATTATCATCTTTAAGTGGGTTGTGCATCGGCATGGCTCCTCAGCGCGGATGAATCTAATGATTTGAGGTGTCAGTCAACCCACCAGTGTGGATATCCACTGTACTTCGGAATCACAGATTCTACATCTTGGAAGTGTGACCCAAATAAAAAAATGTTCACAGGAAAATGTCATCTGAACAAATAAGTAACATGTCTGCCAATTTTGTTCTGAGCAACTGTGAAAAAAAAAGCATTACAATAAATTGCGCTACAATGGTAATTAAATCTAACGATCGTTTAGCTCATATCACATCAAACCATGAAAAAATTATTATTGTTATACTTTGTTCTCAAATTGTTAATCTTAACAACATCAGCATTGCGTGACTATGTGTATTAGCGTTACCTGTAGTTCCCTTTCAGTCGGTCACTCCGAGTCACGTCGGTGACCGACGAATTGGGATATCAAACCTGGCGGCAAGCAGAGAAGCAAGCAGCCCTGAGACAGGCAACCCAGAGATGGAAGGATCTGCTCTTTGGGAGATGGTGAACGCACCACTCCCTCCCCCGGAGGAGGGCCGGGCGGAGAATCTTTTGTTTCATTTTTTCCCGCCGTTGGCCTCCTTCGGAGTCGGAAGGTTCTGAGGTCACTTCATGTTGTTCACATTCCGGGCCTGCTCAACCGTACAGCTGATGAGCTGTCTCGAGCAATGCTCCCGGGGGAATGGCGACTCCATCCCCAGACGGTCCAGCTGATTTGGAGACGTTTCGGAGCCGCTCAGGTAGACCTGTTTGCTTCTCCAGAAACCTCTCACTGCCAGTTGTTTTACTCCCTGACCGAGGTAACACTCGGCACAGACGCACTGGCGCACAGCTGGCCGCAGGGACTACGCAAGTATGCGTTTCCCCCAGTGAGCCTTCTCACACAGACACTGTGCAAAATCCGGGAGGACAAGGAGCAAGTCTTGCTAGTGGCGCCGTATTGGCCCACTCGGACCTGGTTCCCCGAGCTAGTGCTCCTCGCGACAGCCCCTCCTTGGCCGATTCCTCTGAGGAAGGACCTACTGACTCAGAGACGGGGCACCGTTTGGCACCCGCGTCCAGACCTTTGGAAACTCCATGTCTGGTCCCTGGACGGGACGCGGAGGTTCTAGGTGACCTACCCCAGGAGGTAGTGAACACCATCACTTCGGCAAGAGCACCGTCTACGAGACACGCTTACGCATTGAAGTGGAACCTGTTGGTCGAGTGGTGTTCTTCTCGCCGAGAGGACCCCCGGAGATGCCCAATTGCGGTCGTGCTTTCCTTTCTGCAGCAAGGGCTGGAGCGAAGGCTGTTTGCTGTACAGTCTAATTTCTAATTGTCATACCATTCGAATTTCATATAAAGAAATTGTTCGTTTAACCAAAAAAAAAAGCTAATTAATATTCCTTAGAACTGGTTCTCTTTGAAATACAAAACCTGTGTTATCCCACATATCTGTAATCAGATGCACATTGAAAACTAGAACTTTTTCTTTTGACTATGTGTGAATCTCCAGTTGTCACTGATGATTGTCGGTTGGAACTTTCTGGATTACAATCCGCCATTAAAATGATAAATTTAATTATTCCAGCTGCTGTGAGACAAGGCTATAAATGACCCGCCACCTGGAGCATCCTAACATGCGATATAGTCTACTAGCGGTGACTCCTTCTTTATGTATACAGACATGATGTAGTGGCGTAAAGACGAACGGCGGCAAGCTTGTATTTCCCGTGGAAACCACTCAAATTAGAACACATTATTACAAGCTTACCATTGTGATAGTTTTGAACACTGGCCGGATATGTACTTCCTCAAAAATCCAAAACTTTTGGATAATTTTTAACCAAAAAAAGTTACGGACCACAGCTTTAAATATTTATCTACAAATATATATACATACAAAATTATTTGATCTAAAATACAGTAAAAAGTCTATGATGAACAATGTATGATGAAATAAGGCATAATATAATGAAATAGTATTACAATTTAAAAGTTATGTTAATTTGCCACTTATTCTTCCATTATTTGTTATTATTAATTATTATTTGTGTTCAATTATTGTCAATATTGAAAGCAGGTTTTATTATTATTATTATTATTATTATTATTATTATTATTAAATATTGTGGAATTTTGGAAATGTGGATTTTTTTTTATTCTTTGATGAAAAGAAAGTTCAAAAGAACACTATTTATTTGAAAGAAAAGTTTGTCGTAAAATGTCTTTACTCTCTTCTGATCAGTTTAATAAAAATATTATTATTTTTAATGAATTCATTAATGAATTTATTTAAAATGTACTTACTACTTACCCAAAAATAGTAGGCATAGTGTATCACATTTTTCACAAAAATTAAAAGCAGTAAAATCTATGGGATCATGTGACATCGAAGACTGGAATAATGCCAGCTTTGACATCACAGAAATAAATTGCATTTTAAAATATATTAACATAGAAAACATTTATTTAAAACTGTAATAACATTTCGGTAGCACTTTATTTTACAGTGCTCTGAAGCATGTGCATACTATGTACTTGTTATAGTAATTACAATAACTTGGCAATAACTAGGTACTAACCCTGAACCAACCCCTAAACCTAACCCTAACCCACGCAGTTACCTTATATTACCTGTATTTTCTTAGGTAAGTACAGGTAAGTGTACTGTAAAATAAAGTGTAACCGACATTTCACAATATTAATGTTATCACTGTATTCCTGATCAAATAATTGCAGCCTTGGTGAGACTAAGAGACTATGATTAAGAAAAAATAATTATTCCAAATACAAAGTAGTATTATGCAATGACTATTGCACATATGTGTTGTGACTGTCGCCACATGGAGTTCTGAGAAAATAAAAAGCATCCTACAGTAGATAAATGGATGGTTGATTTGAATCTTTCACATAACTTACATGAGTGACTGTCAGACTTGCAGTTTGATTTAAATCATGTATTGTGTGGCCGTTAGTAATAATGGCTTGCTAATTTTGGACCCTGCTAACCATACTTTAAACCAGTAGATTGTTCAGTAAGCTTCCAAATATCTCACTTGGTTCAAGATATCTGGTTATTACTATGAAAACAGCATTTATATCAACATTTGTACAAAATCTTGCATTATACATTTTGCACATGAATATCATGGTGCATTAAGCCAGATTTAAAAACAAGTTTTAATATTCTCTTCCCATCTTTCCTCACCGCATGGAAAATTCTGTACTTGAGTTTGTCCTCGCGTCCTCGGTGTGTCAAAACTGGTGATGTGATCTCATGCTGGTTATGGAAAACCCTAATTAAATGTTATAAGCTACGAGCTGCGAATGCAGGAGCTCATATATTTAATATCTGTCATCTCAACCTTGATGAGATTTCTCAAGAGATCTCCGCAAGACGAGACGTCAGCTTGCATTTAGAACATGCAAGGACAAAACGGCACAGTGAAACCCTGCTGCATTTGGTGTGTGAGAAATAAATGAAAACCACTTTTACATTTGCCGGTTTCGCTAAACTCTTCCTCACAAAAAGCCATTTAAGGCTTCAAAACTTTTTCTCTTGTGGGTTAAGAAGCCTTTTGTACCAGTAAAGCACCAGACTTTCTTGAAAAGCACCCAATGATTTTCCGCCCTTGCATAGAGCCATGCCAACAACACCGCAGATGCACAACAACAGAGGCCATTGTTATTGATCTTTAGCTATACTGTAAATACCAAGTGACTGGGCACAATAGTCTCTTTCTGCTTACTCAAGGCCTCATTAAAACCAGTAGCTGACTAAGGTGAGTCAAGCACACTTGTACACACATCAGGATGAAATTGCTAATGTGAGCAAAAAGAAGAAACTCAAAAGAATTACATTCACAAAAGAAAGATATGATGGTGTAGAGAACAAGGTCAGTGATCTGGAACTGAACATTTTCTTTTTTTTTTATGTGGGAGTACCCTTCTTAGACAAGTTTCAAGACAAAATTATCTGTTAGTCCATAAACAGACCTATAATTGTGCTGCCCTTGACTTTTTTTTTATTTTTACCCATAACTGCTTTTAAATTAGGTGCAACAAAGCTAAATGTGTAGGCATAATAATAATTCAAACATTATTGATAATGATTTGTTTTTAAGTAGACAAATGAGAATATGGGCACTGGTCTAAAGTCTTTTTGTGCTGTGATGCATGATAATCTTGTCAAATTGGGTGTAATTGAGAGCTATTTCCCTATTATTATGCCTATTATATGAATTATTGCCATTATGACAGTGTTGCACATTTCTAAAGGGCTATTCATAGAGCAGTAGTCATGCTTCACCGTTCAAAATCACAAGGAATTAGGTCATTCACATCAGCTGTGGTTTTTAAGATGCTGCTGCTGTCTCTCTATTATAAAGGCATTGCAATGACAGATGATTCTTGGTAGAGGTATGAAAGAAAATTTGACAAAAATTGACCGAAATGATGATGTAAGTTTTGTTTTCAATATAACGTGGTGTTCAATAACAGGATGAGGCATGTTTTTCTCATCCTTGATCTACATATCATGAAAAATCTCATTGGAAAACAGCTTGCAGTGTAGTTAAGTCCAAACCATTTTATTTTAAAAAAATTTCCCCCTCAGTAAACCGTCTTACTATTTCTTAGAAGACGAGTTTTTTGTAGTGCTAGACTTGCTTTCTGAAAAGGTTGGATTTTTTTTGTTTTGTTTTTTACAACTGGGGGTTATTATTCTCACCTCACCTATCACAATGACATTGTAATGTGTGTGTTTGTTTTTTTGTTTTTTTTCGTCAGACCACTAGTAAAAGTGTAACTGGGAATTCTATCCAGTCTCTTTCAATCAATATCCCACATACAGTAATGTGTAAATTTGTACTTTTGAAATGGATATATGGCATACTGTTCAATACAGTAACTGTCATACAATAAATATAACCCGTAACAAAAGCTGCAATAAATAAATAAAAACACTATTGTGCTTCAAAAATGTTTAAATGTTTTAATCCATTTTTATTTTATATACTGTACATATTGTTGAGGTATTGTGTTTCTACACTGTAAAAAATGACCGTGAATTTAACGGTAAAAGACTGTAAAAATGCTACACTAAAAACCTGTTAAATGGTTAATGGAAATTCCCCTACTATATACGGTGAAAAAACTATGGATGTTTTGTGTTATCACAAATTTTACACAAGTATAGCCCATTTTCTTTACAATTTTACACAAGTGTGGCCCATTTTATTTATCTTATCAAGGGCCTTACATATCCACAGCCTGGCCCTGGTCCTTGGCATTAAAATGGCTTAAAAGCCCTGCTCCTAGGAGTTAAATACCATGGCATTATTGCTCCAAGACTAATTGAGAGAGTCTTCACAATGTCCTTGCCTCCAGGGAGCTTGTGTTATCATGGCCATGAGCACATCACAGAGTCATGTATTCAAGAAATGAAAGTGAAATGAAAATGAAATAAGGATTACCATTTTCAAATTCATATTTGAAGTATGACTCTGTGTAATTTAAATTGCTGGAAAAAAAGTAAATATCTCTTCAAAAAATGTTTATTTTAGTCAAAAATGGAAAGTTACTTATTCCAAAAATGCATAAAGCGTTTCTGCTGCAAACACAGCCTTCAGGGTCAGCCTATATTGACGTCATGGCGGCTTCATGAGATTTGGTGATTTCAGGCTCCTTAAGCTATACTGCGGCCAGTGGTGATGCAACAAATTGAGCTTAACTTTATGCAGTGACACAATGTGGCGATTTCCACTAGGAATCCCAACAGCACAGCTCATCACATCAATTTCTTTTTTCAAAAATTTCATTTCTGACTCGTGGAAGAGAGTTTGAGGGATATGCAGGAGAACATAAGATTTCCTCCAATCAAGCTCACTCCAGAAATCGGAACTCTCTTGGGCTTGGCGGGGGCAGCATGTGGGAAATCTCAGAGAATTTCTGTTTTTTATTAAGCGTGAGAGCTCTGGGGTGAAACCCAGACAAAGTGGGAGGAGCAGCTTGAACTTGAATGGTAGTCACTATATATGTTCTACACTATATATGTTTTTATATGTTTTACTATATATTTGATTAAATAAACAACCTTGGTGAGCATGAGAGACTTATCGACCCCAAACTTTTGAACAGTGTATACACATACATATAGATCACATATACATATACATATACAAACTGAACTAGACTAAAGGTTGTACCTCTCTCTCTCTCTCTCTCTCATGCTCTCACAGATTCCCATCACTGGTGGGGCTGAGAACACCACTTTTCATTTCCAGTTGTTTATCTTTAATAAGCAAAATGCTAAAACTGTATCTCCCAGACATTTTTAGTCTGTTCTAATAAACATTCCACAGGTTTAATGAAATGTTTTCTCTTCAAGTGGAAGAACATGTTCCATTTAAAAAGCGGTTTTCTTACTGTCAAATGTAGTCTTTAAAGGGTAGAAACACTGTGTATATTTGCACAAATACACAAATACATTAACAGATGCAAATGCAAATGCACAAAAGCAGAGCAAGCAGTAAAATCATGTGTACATGCTCAGTTTGACAGTAAAAAAATAGCTTATCTCGTGAGAATGCATTACATATAATCATTTACATTATAAAATGGTTTACTTCCCTGCATCCAGTTCATTACTGTACAGTACTTATGTAATAAGCGATCATAAAATCAACGTAGCGAACCAAGCAACC